>NC_142435.1:66782500-66832500 GCF_059453495.1 Arachis ipaensis
CCTCATCTTCGGCATGCTCCTCCGGTTTTTTTTCTCGGTTATTTCTCTGAGTTTTTTTTTTTTTTACGTTGTACTGACCATCGTTCTTTAAATGACGATATCCCGAGAAGGACACCTAAAGGCGAGCCATAATGGCCTCATCTTTGGCAGGCTCCTCCGGTTTTTTTTTTCGGTTATTTCTCAGAGGTTTTTTTTTTTTTTTTTTTATTTACGTTGTGCTGACCTTCGTTCTTTAAATGACGTTATCCCGAGAAGGACACATAAAGGCGAGCCGTAATGGCCTCATCTTCGGCAGGCTCCTCCGTTTTTTTTTTCGGTTATTTCTCAGAGTTTTTTTTTTCTTTACGTTGTGCTGACCTTCGTTCTTTAAATGACGCTATCCCGAGAAGGACACATAAAGGCGAGCCGTAATGGCCTCATCTTCGGCAGGCTCCTCCGGTTTTTTTTTTTCGGTTATTTCTCAGAGTTTTTTTTTTTTTTTTTTTTTTTTTTTTTTTTTTTTTTTTTTTTTTTTTTTTTTTTACGTTGTGCTGACCTTCGTTCTTTAAATGACGCTATCCCGAGAAGGACACATAAAGGCGAGCCGTAATGGCCTCATCTTCGGCAGGCTCCTCCGGTTTTTTTTCGGTTTTTTCTCAGAGTTTTTTTTTTTTCTTTTTTACGTTGTGCTGACCTTCGTTCCTTAAATGACGCTATCCCGAGAAGGACACATAAAGGCGAGCCGTAATGGCCTCATCTTCGGCAGGCTCCTACGGTTTTTTTTTCGGTTATTTCTCAAAGTTTTTTTTTTTTTTTTTTTTTTTACGTTGTGCTGACCATCGTTCTTTAAATGACGCTATCCCGAGAAGGACACATAAAGGCGAGCCGTAATGGCCTCATCTTCGGCAGGCTCCTCCGTTTTTTTTTTCGGTTTTTTCTCTGAGTTTTTTTTTTTTTTTTTTTTTTTATATTGTGCTGACCTACGTTCTTTAAATGACGCTATCCCGAGAAGGACACATAAAGGCGAGCCGTAATGGCCTCTTCTTCGACAAGCTCCTCCGGTTTTTTTTTTCGGTTATTTCTTTGAGTTTTTTTTTTTTTTTTTTTTTTTTTTTTTTTTTTTTTTTTTTTTTTTTTTTTTTTTTTTTACGTTGTGCTGACCTTCGTTCTTTAAATGACGCTATCCCGAGAAGGACAAATAAAGGCGAGCCGTAATGGCCTCATCTTCGGCAGGCTCCTCCGGTTTTTTTTTCGGTTATTTCTCAGAGTTTTTTTTTTTCTTTACGTTGTGCTGACCTTCGTTCTTTAAATGACGCTATCCCGAGAAGGACACATAAAGGCGAGCCGTAATGGCCTCATCTTCGGCAGGCTCCTTCGGTTTTTTTTTTCGGTTATTTCTCTGAGTTTTTTTTTTTTATTTACGTTGTGCTGACCTTCGTTCTTTAAATGACGTTATCCCGAGAAGGACACATAAAGGCGAGCCGTAATGGCCTCATCTTCGGCAGGCTCCTCCGTTTTTTTTTTCGGTTATTTCTCAGAGTTTTTTTTTTTCTTTACGTTGTGCTGACCTTCGTTCTTTAAATGACCCTATCCCGAGAAGGACACATAAAGGCGAGCCGTAATGGCCTCATCTTCGGCAGGCTCCTCCGGTTTTTTTTTTTCGGTTATTTCTCAGAGTTTTTTTTTTTTTTTTTTTTTTTTTTTTTTTTTTTTTTTTTTTTTTTTTTTTTTTTTTTTTTTTTTTTTTTTTTACGTTGTGCTGACCATCGTTCTTTAAATGACGCTATCCCGAGAAGGACACAAAAAGGCGAGCCGTAATGGCCTCATCTTCGGCAGGCTCCTCCGTTTTTTTTCGGTTATTTCTCTGAGTTTTTTTTTTTTTTTTTTTTTTTTTTTTTTTTTTTTTTTTACGTTGTGCTGACCTTCGTTCTTTAAATGACGCTATCCCGAGAAGGACACATAAAGGCGAGCCGTAATGGCCTCATCTTCGGCAGGCTCCTCCGGTTTTTTTTTTCGGTTATTTCTCTGAGTTTTTTTTTTTTTTACGTTGTACTGACCATCGTTCTTTAAATGACGCTATCCCGAGAAGGACACCTAAAGGCGAGCCATAATGGCCTCATCTTTGGCAGGCTCCTCCGGTTTTTTTTTTCGGTTATTTCTCAGAGGTTTTTTTTTTTTTTTATTTACGTTGTGCTGACCTTCGTTCATTAAATGACGTTATCCCGAGAAGGACACATAAAGGCGAGCCGTAATGGCCTCATCTTCGGCAGGCTCCTCCGTTTTTTTTTCGGATATTTCTCAGAGTTTTTTTTTTCTTTACGTTGTGCTGACCTTCGTTCTTTAAATGACGCTATCCCGAGAAGGACACCTAAAGGCGAGCCGTAATGGCCTCATCTTTGGCAGGCTCCTCCGGTTTTTTTTTCGGTTATTTCTCAGAGGTTTTTTTTTTTTTTTTTTTTTTTTTTTTTTTTTTATTACGTTGTGCTGACCTTCGTTCTTTAAATGACGCTATCCCGAGAAGGACACCTAAAGGCGAGCCGTAATGGCCTCATCTTTGGCAGGCTCCTCCGGTTTTTCTTTTCCGGTTATTTCTCAGAGGTTTTTTTTTTTTTTTTTTTTTTTTTTTTTTTTTTTTACGTTGTGCTGACCTTCGTTCTTTAAATGACGCTATCCCGAGAAGGACACATAAAGGCGAGCTGTAATGGCGTCATCTTCGGCAGGCTCCTCTGGTTTTTTTTTCGGTTTTTTCTCAGAGTTTTTTTTTTTTTATATTACGTTGTGCTGACCTTTGTTCTTTAAATGACGCTATCCCGAGAAGGACACATAAAGGCGAGCCGTAATGGCCTCATCTTCGGCAGGCTCCTCCGGTTTTTTTTCGGTTTTTTCTCAGAGTTTTTTTTTTTTTCTTTTTTACGTTGTGCTGACCTTCGTTCCTTAAATGACGCTATCCCGAGAAGGACACATAAAGGCGAGCCGTAATGGCCTCATCTTCGGCAGGCTCCTACGGTTTTTTTTTCGGTTATTTCTCAAAGTTTTTTTTTTTTTTTTTTTTTTTTTTACGTTGTGCTGACCATCGTTCTTTAAATGACGCTATCCCGAGAAGGACACATAAAGGCGAGCCGTAATGGCCTCATCTTCGGCAGGCTCCTCCGTTTTTTTTTTCGGTTTTTTCTCTGAGTTTTTTTTTTTTTTTTTTTTTTTTTTTTTTTTTTTTATATTGTGCTGACCTACGTTCTTTAAATGACGCTATCCCGAGAAGGACACATAAAGGCGAGCCGTAATGGCCTCATCTTCGACAAGCTCCTCCGGTTTTTTTTTTCGGTTATTTCTTTGAGTTTTTTTTTTTTTTTTTTTTTTTTTTTTTTTTTTTTTTTTTTTTTTTTTTTTTTTTTTACGTTGTGCTGACCTTCGTTCTTTAAATGACGCTATCCCGAGAAGGACAAATAAAGGCGAGCCGTAATGGCCTCATCTTCGGCAGGCTCCTCCGGTTTTTTTTTCGGTTATTTCTCAGAGTTTTTTTTTTTCTTTACGTTGTGCTGACCTTCGTTCTTTAAATGACGCTATCCCGAGAAGGACACATAAAGGCGAGCCGTAATGGCCTCATCTTCGGCAGGCTCCTTCGGTTTTTTTTTTCGGTTATTTCTCTGAGTTTTTTTTTTTTTTATTTACGTTGTGCTGACCTTCGTTCTTTAAATGACGTTATCCCGAGAAGGACACATAAAGGCGAGCCGTAATGGCCTCATCTTCGGCAGGCTCCTCCGTTTTTTTTTTCGGTTATTTCTCAGAGTTTTTTTTTTCTTTACGTTGTGCTGACCTTCGTTCTTTAAATGACGCTATCCCGAGAAGGACACATAAAGGCGAGCCGTAATGGCCTCATCTTCGGCAGGCTCCTCCGGTTTTTTTTTTTCGGTTATTTCTCAGAGTTTTTTTTTTTTTTTTTACGTTGTGCTGACCATCGTTCTTTAAATGACGCTATCCCGAGAAGGACACAAAAAGGCGAGCCGTAATGGCCTCATCTTCGGCAGGCTCCTCCGTTTTTTTTCGGTTATTTCTCTGAGTTTTTTTTTTTTTTTTTTTTTTTTTTTTTTTTTTTACGTTGTGCTGACCTTCGTTCTTTAAATGACGCTATCCCGAGAAGGACACATAAAGGCGAGCCGTAATGGCCTCATCTTCGGCAGGCTCCTCCGGTTTTTTTTTTCGGTTATTTCTCTGAGTTTTTTTTTTTTTTTACGTTGTACTGACCATCGTTCTTTAAATGACGCTATCCCGAGAAGGACACCTAAAGGCGAGCCATAATGGCCTCATCTTTGGCAGGCTCCTCCGGTTTTTTTTTTCGGTTATTTCTCAGAGGTTTTTTTTTTTTTTTTTTATTTACGTTGTGCTGACCTTCGTTCTTTAAATGATGTTATCCCGAGAAGGACACATAAAGGCGAGCCGTAATGGCCTCATCTTCGGCAGGCTCCTCCGTTTTTTTTTTCGGTTATTTCTCAGAGTTTTTTTTTTCTTTACGTTGTGCTGACCTTCGTTCTTTAAATGACGCTATCCCGAGAAGGACACATAAAGGCGAGCCGTAATGGCCTCATCTTCGGCAGGCTCCTCCGGGTTTTTTTTCGGTTATTTCTCTGAGTTTTTTTTTTTTTTTTTTTTTTTTTTTTTTTTTTTTTTTTTTTTTTTTTTACGTTGTGCTGACCTTCGTTCTTTAAATGACGCTATCCCGAGAAGGACACATAAAGGCGAGCCGTAATGGCCTCATCTTCGGCAGGCTCCTCCGGTTTTTTTTTTTCGGTTATTTCTCAGAGATTTTTTTTTTTTTTTTTTTTTTTTTTTTTTTTTTTTTTTTTTTTTTTTTTTTTTTTTTTTTTACGTTGTGCTGACCATCGTTCTTTAAATGACGCTATCCCGAGAAGGACACAAAAAGGCGAGCCGTAATGGCCTCATCTTCGGCAGGCTCCTCCGTTTTTTTTCGGTTATTTCTCTGAGTTTTTTTTTTTTTTTTTTTTTTTTTTTTTTTTTTACGTTGTGCTGACCTTCGTTCTTTAAATGACGCTATCCCGAGAAGGACAAATAAAGGCGAGCCGTAATGGCCTCATCTTCGGCAGGCTCCTCCGGTTTTTTTTTCGGTTATTTCTCAGAGTTTTTTTTTTTCTTTACGTTGTGCTGACCTTCGTTCTTTAAATGACGCTATCCCGAGAAGGACACATAAAGGCGAGCCGTAATGGCCTCATCTTCGGCAGGCTCCTTCGGTTTTTTTTTTCGGTTATTTCTCTGAGTTTTTTTTTTTTTTATTTACGTTGTGCTGACCTTCGTTCTTTAAATGACGTTATCCCGAGAAGGACACATAAAGGCGAGCCGTAATGGCCTCATCTTCGGCAGGCTCCTCCGGTTTTTTTTTTTCGGTTATTTCTCAGAGTTTTTTTTTTTTTTTTTTTTTTTTTTTTTTTTTTTTTTTTTTTTTTTTTTTTTTTTTTTTTTACGTTGTGCTGACCATCGTTCTTTAAATGACGCTATCCCGAGAAGGACACAAAAAGGCGAGCCGTAATGGCCTCATCTTCGGCAGGCTCCTCCGTTTTTTTTCGGTTATTTCTCTGAGTTTTTTTTTTTTTTTTTTTTTTTTTTTTTTTTTTTTTACGTTGTGCTGACCTTCGTTCTTTAAATGACGCTATCCCGAGAAGGACACATAAAGGCGAGCCGTAATGGCCTCATCTTCGGCAGGCTCCTCCGGTTTTTTTTTTCGGTTATTTCTCTGAGTTTTTTTTTTTTTTTACGTTGTACTGACCATCGTTCTTTAAATGACGCTATCCCGAGAAGGACACCTAAAGGCGAGCCATAATGGCCTCATCTTTGGCAGGCTCCTCCGGTTTTTTTTTTCGGTTATTTCTCAGAGGTTTTTTTTTTTTTTTTTATTTACGTTGTGCTGACCTTCGTTCTTTAAATGATGTTATCCCGAGAAGGACACATAAAGGCGAGCCGTAATGGCCTCATCTTCGGCAGGCTCCTCCGTTTTTTTTTTCGGTTATTTCTCAGAGTTTTTTTTTTTCTTTACGTTGTGCTGACCTTCGTTCTTTAAATGACGCTATCCCGAGAAGGACACATAAAGGCGAGCCGTAATGGCCTCATCTTCGGCAGGCTCCTCCGGGTTTTTTTTCGGTTATTTCTCTGAGTTTTTTTTTTTTTTTTTTTTTTTTTTTTTTTTTTTTTTTTTTTTTTTTTTTTTTACGTTGTGCTGACCTTCGTTCTTTAAATGACGCTATCCCGAGAAGGACACATAAAGGCGAGCCGTAATGGCCTCATCTTCGGCAGGCTCCTCCGGTTTTTTTTTTTCGGTTATTTCTCAGAGATTTTTTTTTTTTTTTTTTTTTTTTTTTTTTTTTTTTTTTTTTTTTTTTTTTTTTTTTACGTTGTGCTGACCATCGTTCTTTAAATGACGCTATCCCGAGAAGGACACAAAAAGGCGAGCCGTAATGGCCTCATCTTCGGCAGGCTCCTCCGTTTTTTTTCGGTTATTTCTCTGAGTTTTTTTTTTTTTTTTTTTTTTTTTTTTTTTTTACGTTGTGCTGACCTTCGTTCTTTAAATGACGCTATCCCGAGAAGGACACATAAAGGCGAGCCGTAATGGCCTCATCTTCGGCAGGCTCCTCCGGTTTTTTTTTTCGGTTATTTCTCTGAGTTTTTTTTTTTTTTTACGTTGTACTGACCATCGTTCTTTAAATGACGCTATCCCGAGAAGGACACCTAAAGGCGAGCCATAATGGCCTCATCTTTGGCAGGCTCCTCCGGTTTTTTTTTCGGTTATTTCTCAGAGGTTTTTTTTTTTTTTTTTTTTCTTTACGTTGTGCTGACCTTCGTTCTTTAAATGACGTTATCCCGAGAAGGACACATAAAGGCGAGCCGTAATGGCCTCATCTTCGGCAGGCTCCTCCGTTTTTTTTTTCGGTTATTTCTCAGAGTTTTTTTTTTTCTTTACGTTGTGCTGACCTTCGTTCTTTAAATGACGCTATCCCGAGAAGGACACATAAAGGCGAGCCGTAATGGCCTCATCTTCGGCAGGCTCCTCCGGGTTTTTTTTCGGTTATTTCTCTGAGTTTTTTTTTTTTTTTTTTTTTTTTTTTTTTTTTTTTTTTTTTTTTACGTTGTGCTGACCTTCGTTCTTTAAATGACGCTATCCCGAGAAGGACAAATAAAGGCGAGCCGTAATGGCCTCATCTTCGGCAGGCTCCTCCGGTTTTTTTTTCGGTTATTTCTCAGAGTTTTTTTTTTCTTTACGTTGTGCTGACCTTCGTTCTTTAAATGACGCTATCCCGAGAAGGACACATAAAGGCGAGCCGTAATGGCCTCATCTTCGGCAGGCTCCTTCGGTTTTTTTTTTCGGTTATTTCTCTGAGTTTTTTTTTTTTTATTTACGTTGTGCTGACCTTCGTTCTTTAAATGACGTTATCCCGAGAAGGACACATAAAGGCGAGCCGTAATGGCCTCATCTTCGGCAGGCTCCTCCGTTTTTTTTTTCGGTTATTTCTCAGAGTTTTTTTTTTTCTTTACGTTGTGCTGACCTTCGTTCTTTAAATGACGCTATCCCGAGAAGGACACATAAAGGCGAGCCGTAATGGCCTCATCTTCGGCAGGCTCCTCCGGTTTTTTTTTTCGGTTATTTCTCAGAGTTTTTTTTTTTTTTTTTTTTTTTTTTTTTTTTTTTTTTTTTTTTTTTTTTTTTTTTTACGTTGTGCTGACCATCGTTCTTTAAATGACGCTGTCCCGAGAAGGACACAAAAAGGCGAGCCGTAATGGCCTCATCTTCGGCAGGCTCCTCCGTTTTTTTTCGGTTATTTCTCTGAGTTTTTTTTTTTTTTTTTTTTTTTTTTTTACGTTGTGCTGACCTTCGTTCTTTAAATGACGCTATCCCGAGAAGGACACATAAAGGCGAGCCGTAATGGCCTCATCTTCGGCAGGCTCCTCCGGTTTTTTTTTTCGGTTATTTCTCTGAGTTTTTTTTTTTTTTTACGTTGTACTGTCCATCGTTCTTTAAATGACGCTATCCCGAGAAGGACACCTAAAGGCGAGCCATAATGGCCTCATCTTTGGCAGGCTCCTCCGGTTTTTTTTTTCGGTTATTTCTCAGAGGTTTTTTTTTTTTTTTTTTTTATTTACGTTGTGCTGACCTTCGTTCTTTAAATGACGTTATCCCGAGAAGGACACATAAAGGCGAGCCGTAATGGCCTCATCTTCGGCAGGCTCCTCCGTTTTTTTTTTCGGTTATTTCTCAGAGTTTTTTTTTTTCTTTACGTTGTGCTGACCTTCGTTCTTTAAATGACGCTATCCCGAGAAGGACACATAAAGGCGAGCCGTAATGGCCTCATCTTCGGCAGGCTCCTCCGGGTTTTTTTTCGGTTATTTCTCTGAGTTTTTTTTTTTTTTTTTTTTTTTTTTTTTTTTTTTTTACGTTGTGCTGACCTTCGTTCTTTAAATGACGCTATCCCGAGAAGGACACATAAAGGCGAGCCGTAATGGCCTCATCTTCGGCAGGCTCCTCCGGTTTTTTTTTTCGGTTATTTCTCTGAGTTTTTTTTTTTTTTATTTTTACGTTGTGCTGACCTTCGTTCTTTAAATGACGCTATCCCGAGAAGGACACATAAAGGCGAGCCGTAATGGCCACATCTTCGGTAGGCTCCTCCGGTTTTTTTTTCGGTTATTTCTCTGAGTTTTTTTTTTTTTTTTTTTTTTTTTTTTTTTTTTTTTTTTTTTTTTTTTTTTTACGTTGTGCTGACCTTCGTTCTTTAAATGACGCTATCCCGAGAAGGACACATAAAGGCGAGCCGTAATGGCCTCATCTTCGGCAGGCTCCTCCGGTTTCTTTTTTCGGTTATTTCTCTGAGTTTTTTTTTTTTTTTTTTTTCTTTACATTGTGCTGACCTTCGTCCTTTAAATGACGCTATCCCGTGAAGGACACATAAAGGCGAGCCGTAATGGCCTCATCTTCGGCAGGCTCCTTCGGTTTTTTTTCTTCGGTTATTTCTCTGAGTTTTTTTTTTTTTTATTTACGTTGTGCTGACCTTCGTTCTTTAAATGACGTTATCCCGAGAAGGACACATAATGGCGAGCCGTAATGGCCTCATCTTCGGCAAGCTCCTCCGTTTTTTTTTTTCGGTTATTTCTCAGAGTTTTTTTTTTTCTTTACGTTGTGCTGACCTTCGTTCTTTAAATGACGCTATCCCGAGAAGGACACATAAAGGCGAGCCGTAATGGCCTCATCTTCGGCAGGCTCCTCCGGTTTTTTTTTTCGGTTATTTCTCAGAGTTTTTTTTTTTTTTTTTTTTTTTTTTTTTTTTTTTTTTTTTTTTTTTTTTTTTTTTTTTTTTTTTTTTTTTTTTTTTTTTTTACGTTGTGCTGACCATCGTTCTTTAAATGACGCTATCCCGAGAAGGACACATAAAGGCGAGCCGTAATGGCCTCATCTTCGGCAGGCTCCTCCGGTTTTTTTTTCGGTTATTTCTCTGAGTTTTTTTTTTTTTTTTTTACGTTGTGCTGACCTTCGTTCTTTAAATGACGCTATCCCGAGAAGGACACATAAAGGCGAGCCGTAATGGCCTCATCTTCGGCAGGCTCCTCCGGTTTTTTTTTCGGTTATTTCTCTGAGTTTTTTTTTTTTTTTTTTACGTTGTACTGACCATCGTTCTTTAAATGACGCTATCCCGAGAAGGACACCTAAAGGCGAGCCATAATGGCCTCATCTTTGGCAGGCTCCTCCGGTTTTTTTTTTCGGTTATTTCTCAGAGGTTTTTTTTTTTTTTTTATTTACGTTGTGCTGACCTTCGTTCTTTAAATGACGTTATCCCGAGAAGGACACATAAAGGCGAGCCGTAATGGCCTCATCTTCGGCAGGCTCCTCCGTTTTTTTTTTCGGTTATTTCTCAGAGTTTTTTTTTTCTTTACGTTGTGCTGACCTTCGTTCTTTAAATGACGCTATCCCGAGAAGGACACATAAAGGCGAGCCGTAATGGCCTCATCTTCGGCAGGCTCCTCCGGTTTTTTTTTTCGGTTATTTCTCTGAGTTTTTTTTTTTTTTTTTTTTTTTTTTTTTTTTTTTTACGTTGTGCTGACCTTCGTTCTTTAAATGACGCTATCCCGAGAAGGACACATAAAGGCGAGCCGTAATGGCCTCATCTTCGGCAGGCTCCTCCGGTTTTTTTTTCGGTTATTTCTCTGAGTTTTTTTTTTTTTTTTTTTTTTTTACGTTGTGCTGACCTTCGTTCTTTAAATGACGCTATCCCGAGAAGGACACATAAAGGCGAGCCGTAATGGCCTCATCTTCGGCAGGCTCCTCCGGTTTCTTTTTTCGGTTATTTCTCTGAGTTTTTTTTTTTTTTTTCTTTACATTGTGCTGACCTTCGTCCTTTAAATGACGCTATCCCGAGAAGGACACATAAAGGCGAGCCGTAATGGCCTCAACTTCGGCAGGCTCCTTCGGTTTTTTTTTTTCGGTTATTTCTCTGAGTTTTTTTTTTTTATTTACGTTGTGCTGACCTTCGTTCTTTAAATGACGTTATCCCGAGAAGGACACATAAAGGCGAGCCGTAATGGCCTCATCTTCGGCAAGCTCCTCCGTTTTTTTTTTTTTTTTTCTTTACGTTGTGCTGACCTTCGTTCTTTAAATGACGCTATCCCGAGAAGGACACATAAAGGCGAGCCGTAATGGCCTCATCTTCGGCAGGCTCCTCCGGTTTTTTTTTTCGGTTATTTCTCAGAGTTTTTTTTTTTTTTTTTTTTTTTTTTTTTTTTTTACGTTGTGCTGACCATCGTTCTTTAAATGACGCTATCCCGAGAAGGACACAAAAAGGCGAGCCGTAATGGCCTCATCTTCGGCAGGCTCCTCCGGTTTTTTTTTCGGTTATTTCTCTGAGTTTTTTTTTTTTTTTTTTTTTTTTTTTTTTTTTTTTTTTTTTTTTTTACGTTGTGCTGACCTTCGTTCTTTAAATGACGCTATCCCGAGAAGGACACATAAAGGCGAGCCGTAATGGCCTCATCTTCGGCAGGCTCCTCCGGTTTTTTTTTTCGGTTATTTCTCTGAGTTTTTTTTTTTTTTTACGTTGTACTGACCATCGTTCTTTAAATGACGCTATCCCGAGAAGGACACCTAAAGGCGAGCCATAATGGCCTCATCTTTGGCAGGCTCCTCCGGTTTTTTTTTTCGGTTATTTCTCAGAGGTTTTTTTTTTTTTTATTTACGTTGTGCTGACCTTCGTTCTTTAAATGACGTTATCCCGAGAAGGACACATAAAGGCGAGCCGTAATGGCCTCATCTTCGGCAGGCTCCTCCGTTTTTTTTTTTCGGTTATTTCTCAGAGTTTTTTTTTTTCTTTACGTTGTGCTGACCTTCGTTCTTTAAATGACGCTATCCCGAGAAGGACACATAAAGGCGAGCCGTAATGTCCTCATCTTCGGCAGGCTCCTCCGGTTTTTTTTTTCGGTTATTTCTCTGAGTTTTTTTTTTTTTTTTTTTTTTTTTTTTTTTTTTTACGTTGTGCTCACCTTCGTTCTTTAAATGACGCTATCCCGTGAAGGACACATAAAGGCGAGCCGTAATGGCCTCATCTTCGGCAGGCTCCTCCGGTTTCTTTTTTCGGTTATTTCTCTGAGTTTTTTTTTTTTTTTTTTTTTTCTTTACGTTGTGCTGACCTTCGTCCTTTAAATGACGCTATCCCGAGAAGCACACATAAAGGCGAGCCGTAATGGCCTCATCTTCGGCAGGCTCCTTCGGTTTTTTTTTTTCGGTTATTTCTCTGAGTTTTTTTTTTTATTTACGTTGTGCTGACCTTCGTTCTTTAAATGACGTTATCCCGAGAAGGACACATAAAGGCGAGCCGTAATGGCCTCATCTTCGGCAGCCTCCTCCGTTTTTTTTTTCGGTTATTTCTCAGAGTTTTTTTTTTCTTTACGTTGTGCTGACCTTCGTTCTTTAAATGACGCTATCCCGAGAAGGACACATAAAGGCGAGCCGTAATGGCCTCATCTTCGGCAGGCTCCTCCGGTTTTTTTTTCGGTTATTTCTCAGAGTTTTTTTTTTTTTTTTTTTTTACGTTGTGCTGACCATCGTTCTTTAAATGACGCTATCCCGAGAAGGACACAAAAAGGCGAGCCGTAATGGCCTCATCTTCGGCAGGCTCCTCCGGTTTTTTTTTCGGTTATTTCTCTGAGTTTTTTTTTTTTTTTTTTTTTTTTTTTTTTTTTTATACGTTGTGCTGACCATCGTTCTTTAAATGACGCTATCCCGAGAAGGACACAAAAAGGCGAGCCGTAATGTCCTCATCTTCGGCAGGCTCCTCCGGTTTTTTTTTCGGTTATTTCTGTGAGTTTTTTTTTTTTTTTTTTACGTTGTGCTGACCTTCGTTCTTTAAATGACGCTATCCCGAGAAGGACACATAAAGGCGAGCTGTAATGGCCTCATCTTCGGCAGGCTCCTCCGGTTTTTTTTTTCGGTTATTTCTCTGAGTTTTTTTTTTTTTTTTACGTTGTACTGACCATCGTTCTTTAAATGACGCTATCCCGAGAAGGACACCTAAAGGCGAGCCATAATGGCCTCATCTTTGGCAGGCTCCTCCGGTTTTTTTTTTCGGTTATTTCTCAGAGGTTTTTTTTTTTTTTTTTTATTTACGTTGTGCTGACCTTCGTTCTTTAAATGACGTTATCCCGAGAAGGACACATAAAGGCGAGCCGTAATGGCCTCATCTTCGGCAGGCTCCTCCGTTTTTTTTTTCGGTTATTTCTCAGAGTTTTTTTTTTCTTTACGTTGTGCTGACCTTCGTTCTTTAAATGACGCTATCCCGAGAAGGACACATAAAGGCGAGCCGTAATGGCCTCATCTTCGGCAGGCTCCTCCGGTTTTTTTTTTCGGTAATTTCTCTGAGTTTTTTTTTTTTTTTTTTTTTTTTTTTTTTTTTTTTTTTTTTACGTTGTGCTGACCTTCGTTCTTTAAATGACGCTATCCCGAGAAGGACACATAAAGGCGAGCCGTAATGGCCTCATCTTCGGCAGGCTCCTCCGGTTTCTTTTTTCGGTTATTTCTCTGAGTTTTTTTTTTTTTTTTTTTTCTTTACATTGTGCTGACCTTCGTCCTTTAAATGACGCTATCCCGTGAAGGACACATAAAGGCGAGCCGTAATGGCCTCATCTTCGGCAGGCTCCTTCGGTTTTTTTTTTCGGTTATTTCTCTGAGTTTTTTTTTTTTTTATTTACGTTGTGCTGACCTTCGTTCTTTAAATGACGTTATCCCGAGAAGGACACATAATGGCGAGCCGTAATGGCCTCATCTTCGGCAAGCTCCTCCGTTTTTTTTTTTCGGTTATTTCTCAGAGTTTTTTTTTTTCTTTACGTTGTGCTGACCTTCGTTCTTTAAATGACGCTATCCCGAGAAGGACACATAAAGGCGAGCCGTAATGGCCTCATCTTCGGCAGGCTCCTCCGGTTTTTTTTTTCGGTTATTTCTCAGAGTTTTTTTTTTTTTTTTTTTTTTTTTTTTTTTTTTTTTTTTTTTTTTTTTTTTTTTTTTTTTTTTTTTTTTTACGTTGTGCTGACCATCGTTCTTTAAATGACGCTATCCCGAGAAGGACACAAAAAGGCGAGCCGTAATGGCCTCATCTTCGGCAGGCTCCTCCGGTTTTTTTTTCGGTTATTTCTCTGAGTTTTTTTTTTTTTTTTTACGTTGTGCTGACCTTCGTTCTTTAAATGACGCTATCCCGAGAAGGACACATAAAGGCGAGCCGTAATGGCCTCATCTTCGGCAGGCTCCTCCGGTTTTTTTTTCGGTTATTTCTCTGAGTTTTTTTTTTTTTTTTTACGTTGTACTGACCATCGTTCTTTAAATGACGCTATCCCGAGAAGGACACCTAAAGGCGAGCCATAATGGCCTCATCTTTGGCAGGCTCCTCCGGTTTTTTTTTTCGGTTATTTCTCAGAGGTTTTTTTTTTTTTTTTTATTTACGTTGTGTTGACCTTCGTTCTTTAAATGACGTTATCCCGAGAAGGACACATAAAGGCGAGCCGTAATGGCCTCATCTTCGGCAGGCTCCTCCGTTTTTTTTTTCGGTTATTTCTCAGAGTTTTTTTTTTCTTTACGTTGTGCTGACCTTCGTTCTTTAAATGACGCTATCCCGAGAAGGACACATAAAGGCGAGCCGTAATGGCCTCATCTTCGGCAGGCTCCTCCGGTTTTTTTTTTCGGTTATTTCTCTGAGTTTTTTTTTTTTTTTTTTTTTTTTTTTTTTTTTTTTTTTTTTTTTTTTTTTTTTTTTTTTTTTTTTTTTTTTACGTTGTGCTGACCTTCGTTCTTTAAATGACGCTATCCCGAGAAGGACACATAAAGGCGAGCCGTAATGGCCTCATCTTCGGCAGGCTCCTCCGGTTTTTTTTTTCGGTTATTTCTCTGAGTTTTTTTTTTTTTTTTTTTTTTTTACGTTGTGCTGACCTTCGTTCTTTAAATGACGCTATCCCGAGAAGGACACATAAAGGCGAGCCGTAATGGCCTCATCTTCGGCAGGCTCCTCCGGTTTTTTTTTCGGTTATTTCTCTGAGTTTTTTTTTTTTTTTTTTTTTTTTTACGTTGTGCTGACCTTCGTTCTTTAAATGACGCTATCCCGAGAAGGACACATAAAGGCGAGCCGTAATGGCCTCATCTTCGGCAGGCTCCTCCGGTTTTTTTTTTCGGTAATTTCTCTGAGTTTTTTTTTTTTTTTTTTCTTTTTTTTTTTTTTTTTTTTTTTTTTTTTTTTTTTTTTTTTTTTTTTTTTTTTTTTTTTACGTTGTGCTGACCTTCGTTCTTTAAATGACGCTATCCCGAGAAGGACACAGAAAGGCGAGCCGTAATGGCCTCATCTTCGGCAGGCTCCTCCGGTTTCTTTTTTCGGTTATTTCTCTGAGTTTTTTTTTTTTTTTTTTCTTTACATTGTGCTGACCTTCGTCCTTTAAATGACGCTATCCCGTGAAGGACACATAAAGGCGAGCCGTAATGGCCTCATCTTCGGCAGGCTCCTTCGGTTTTTTTTTTCGGTTATTTCTCTGAGTTTTTTTTTTTTTTATTTACGTTGTGCTGACCTTCGTTCTTTAAATGACGTTATCCCGAGAAGGACACATAATGGCGAGCCGTAATGGCCTCATCTTCGGCAAGCTCCTCCGTTTTTTTTTTTCGGTTATTTCTCAGAGTTTTTTTTTTTCTTTACGTTGTGCTGACCTTCGTTCTTTAAATGACGCTATCCCGAGAAGGACACATAAAGGCGAGCCGTAATGGCCTCATCTTCGGCAGGCTCCTCCGGTTTTTTTTTTCGGTTATTTCTCAGAGTTTTTTTTTTTTTTTTTTTTTTTTTTTTTTTTTTTTTTTTACGTTGTGCTGACCATCGTTCTTTAAATGACGCTATCCCGAGAAGGACACAAAAAGGCGAGCCGTAATGGCCTCATCTTCGGCAGGCTCCTCCGGTTTTTTTTTCGGTTATTTCTCTGAGTTTTTTTTTTTTTTTTACGTTGTGCTGACCTTCGTTCTTTAAATGACGCTATCCCGAGAAGGACACATAAAGGCGAGCCGTAATGGCCTCATCTTCGGCAGGCTCCTCCGGTTTTTTTTTCGGTTATTTCTCTGAGTTTTTTTTTTTTTTTTTACGTTGTACTGACCATCGTTCTTTAAATGACGCTATCCCGAGAAGGACACCTAAAGGCGAGCCATAATGGCCTCATCTTTGGCAGGCTCCTCCGGTTTTTTTTTTCGGTTATTTCTCAGAGGTTTTTTTTTTTTTTTTTTATTTACGTTGTGTTGACCTTCGTTCTTTAAATGACGTTATCCCGAGAAGGACACATAAAGGCGAGCCGTAATGGCCTCATCTTCGGCAGGCTCCTCCGTTTTTTTTTTCGGTTATTTCTCAGAGTTTTTTTTTTCTTTACGTTGTGCTGACCTTCGTTCTTTAAATGACGCTATCCCGAGAAGGACACATAAAGGCGAGCCGTAATGGCCTCATCTTCGGCAGGCTCCTCCGGTTTTTTTTTTCGGTTATTTCTCTGAGTTTTTTTTTTTTTTTTTTTTTTTTTTTTTTTTTTTTTTTTTTTTTTTTTTACGTTGTGCTGACCTTCGTTCTTTAAATGACGCTATCCCGAGAAGGACACATAAAGGCGAGCCGTAATGGCCTCATCTTCGGCAGGCTCCTCCGGTTTTTTTTTCGGTTATTTCTCTGAGTTTTTTTTTTTTTTTTTTTTTTTACGTTGTGCTGACCTTCGTTCTTTAAATGACGCTATCCCGAGAAGGACACATAAAGGCGAGCCGTAATGGCCTCATCTTCGGCAGGCTCCTCCGGTTTCTTTTTTCGGTTATTTCTCTGAGTTTTTTTTTTTTTTTTTTCTTTACATTGTGCTGACCTTCGTCCTTTAAATGACGCTATCCCGAGAAGGACACATAAAGGCGAGCCGTAATGGCCTCATCTTCGGCAGGCTCCTTCGGTTTTTTTTTTTTGGTTATTTCTCTGAGTTTTTTTTTTTTATTTACGTTGTGCTGACCTTCGTTCTTTAAATGACGTTATCCCGAGAAGGACACATAAAGGCGAGCCGTAATGGCCTCATCTTCGGCAAGCTCCTCCGTTTTTTTTTTTCGGTTATTTCTCAGAGTTTTTTTTTTCTTTACGTTGTGCTGACCTTCGTTCTTTAAATGACGCTATCCCGAGAAGGACACATAAAGGCGAGCCGTAATGGCCTCATCTTCGGCAGGCTCCTCCGGTTTTTTTTTTCGGTTATTTCTCAGAGTTTTTTTTTTTTTTTTTTTTTTTTTTTTTTTTTTTTTTTTACGTTGTGCTGACCATCGTTCTTTAAATGACGCTATCCCGAGAAGGACACAAAAAGGCGAGCCGTAATGGCCTCATCTTCGGCAGGCTCCTCCGGTTTTTTTTTCGGTTATTTCTCTGAGTTTTTTTTTTTTTTTTTTTTTTTTTTTTTTTTTTTTTTTTTTTTTTTTTTTTTTTTTTTTTTTTTTTTTTTTTTTACGTTGTGCTGACCTTCGTTCTTTAAATGACGCTATCCCGAGAAGGACACATAAAGGCGAGCCGTAATGGCCTCATCTTCGGCAGGCTCCTCCGGTTTTTTTTTTCGGTTATTTCTCTGAGTTTTTTTTTTTTTTTTACGTTGTACTGACCATCGTTCTTTAAATGACGCTATCCCGAGAAGGACACCTAAAGGCGAGCCATAATGGCCTCATCTTTGGCAGGCTCCTCCGGTTTTTTTTTTCGGTTATTTCTCAGAGGTTTTTTTTTTTTATTTACGTTGTGCTGACCTTCGTTCTTTAAATGACGTTATCCCGAGAAGGACACATAAAGGCGAGCCGTAATGGCCTCATCTTCGGCAGGCTCCTCCGTTTTTTTTTTTCGGTTATTTCTCAGAGTTTTTTTTTTTCTTTACGTTGTGCTGACCTTCGTTCTTTAAATGACGCTATCCCGAGAAGGACACATAAAGGCGAGCCGTAATGTCCTCATCTTCGGCAGGCTCCTCCGGTTTTTTTTTTTCGGTTATTTCTCTGAGTTTTTTTTTTTTTTTTTTTTTTTTTTTTTTTTTTTTTTTTTTTTTTTTTTTTTTTTTTTTTTTTTTTTTTACGTTGTGCTCACCTTCGTTCTTTAAATGACGCTATCCCGTGAAGGACACATAAAGGCGAGCCGTAATGGCCTCATCTTCGGCAGGCTCCTCCGGTTTCTTTTTTCGGTTATTTCTCTGAGTTTTTTTTTTTTTTTTTTTTTTTCTTTACGTTGTGCTGACCTTCGTCCTTTAAATGACGCTATCCCGAGAAGGACACATAAAGGCGAGCCGTAATGGCCTCATCTTCGGCAGGCTCCTTCGGTTTTTTTTTTTCGGTTATTTCTCTGAGTTTTTTTTTTTTATTTACGTTGTGCTGACCTTCGTTCTTTAAATGACGTTATCCCGAGAAGGACACATAAAGGCGAGCCGTAATGGCCTCATCTTCGGCAGCCTCCTCCGTTTTTTTTTTCGGTTATTTCTCAGAGTTTTTTTTTTCTTTACGTTGTGCTGACCTTCGTTCTTTAAATGACGCTATCCCGAGAAGGACACATAAAGGCGAGCCGTAATGGCCTCATCTTCGGCAGGCTCCTCCGGTTTTTTTTTCGGTTATTTCTCAGAGTTTTTTTTTTTTTTTTTTTTACGTTGTGCTGACCATCGTTCTTTAAATGACGCTATCCCGAGAAGGACACAAAAAGGCGAGCCGTAATGGCCTCATCTTCGGCAGGCTCCTCCGGTTTTTTTTTCGGTTATTTCTCTGAGTTTTTTTTTTTTTTTTTTTTTTTTTTTTTTTTTTTTTTTTTTTTTTTTTTTTTTTTTTTTTACGTTGTGCTGACCATCGTTCTTTAAATGACGCTATCCCGAGAAGGACACAAAAAGGCGAGCCGTAATGTCCTCATCTTCGGCAGGCTCCTCCGGTTTTTTTTTCGGTTATTTCTGTGAGTTTTTTTTTTTTTTTTTTTTTACGTTGTGCTGACCTTCGTTCTTTAAATGACGCTATCCCGAGAAGGACACATAAAGGCGAGCTGTAACGGCCTCATCTTCGGCAGGCTCCTCCGGTTTTTTTTTTCGGTTATTTCTCTGAGTTTTTTTTTTTTTTTTACGTTGTACTGACCATCGTTCTTTAAATGACGCTATCCCGAGAAGGACACCTAAAGGCGAGCCATAATGGCCTCATCTTTGGCAGGCTCCTCCGGTTTTTTTTTTCGGTTATTTCTCAGAGGTTTTTTTTTTTTTTTTATTTACGTTGTGCTGACCTTCGTTCTTTAAATGACGTTATCCCGAGAAGGACACATAAAGGCGAGCCGTAATGGCCTCATCTTCGGCAGGCTCCTCCGTTTTTTTTTTCGGTTATTTCTCAGAGTTTTTTTTTTCTTTACGTTGTGCTGACCTTCGTTCTTTAAATGACGCTATCCCGAGAAGGACACATAAAGGCGAGCCGTAATGGCCTCATCTTCGGCAGGCTCCTCCGGTTTTTTTTTTCGGTAATTTCTCTGAGTTTTTTTTTTTTTTTTTTTTTTTTTTTTTTTTTTTTTTTTTTTTTTTTACGTTGTGCTGACCTTCGTTCTTTAAATGACGCTATCCCGAGAAGGACACATAAAGGCGAGCCGTAATGGCCTCATCTTCGGCAGGCTCCTCCGGTTTTTTTTTCGGTTATTTCTCTGAGTTTTTTTTTTTTTTTTTTTTTTTTTTTTTTTTTTTTTTTTTACGTTGTGCTGACCTTCGTTCTTTAAATGACGCTATCCCGAGAAGGACACATAAAGGCGAGCCGTAATGGCCTCATCTTCGGCAGGCTCCTCCGGTTTCTTTTTTCGGTTATTTCTCTGAGTTTTTTTTTTTTTTTCTTTACATTGTGCTGACCTTCGTCCTTTAAATGACGCTATCCCGAGAAGGACACATAAAGGCGAGCCGTAATGGCCTCATCTTCGGCAGGCTCCTTCGGTTTTTTTTTTTCGGTTATTTCTCTGAGTTTTTTTTTTTATTTACGTTGTGCTGACCTTCGTTCTTTAAATGACGTTATCCCGAGAAGGACACATAAAGGCGAGCCGTAATGGCCTCATCTTCGGCAAGCTCCTCCGTTTTTTTTTTTCGGTTATTTCTCAGAGTTTTTTTTTTTCTTTACGTTGTGCTGACCTTCGTTCTTTAAATGACGCTATCCCGAGAAGGACACATAAAGGCGAGCCGTAATGGCCTCATCTTCGGCAGGCTCCTCCGGTTTTTTTTTTCGGTTATTTCTCAGAGTTTTTTTTTTTTTTTTTTTTTTTTTTTTTTTTTTTTTTTTTTTTTTTTTTTTTTTTTTTTTACGTTGTGCTGACCATCGTTCTTTAAATGACGCTATCCCGAGAAGGACACAAAAAGGCGAGCCGTAATGGCCTCATCTTCGGCAGGCTCCTCCGGTTTTTTTTTCGGTTATTTCTCTGAGTTTTTTTTTTTTCTTTTTTTTTTTTTTTTTTTTTTTTTTTTTTTTTTTTTTTTTTTTTTTTTTTTTTTTTTTTTTTTACGTTGTGCTGACCTTCGTTCTTTAAATGACGCTATCCCGAGAAGGACACATAAAGGCGAGCCGTAATGGCCTCATCTTCGGCAGGCTCCTCCGGTTTTTTTTTTCGGTTATTTCTCTGAGTTTTTTTTTTTTTTTACGTTGTACTGACCATCGTTCTTTAAATGACGCTATCCCGAGAAGGACACCTAAAGGCGAGCCATAATGGCCTCATCTTTGGCAGGCTCCTCCGGTTTTTTTTTTCGGTTATTTCTCAGAGGTTTTTTTTTTTTTTTTATTTACGTTGTGCTGACCTTCGTTCTTTAAATGACGTTATCCCGAGAAGGACACATAAAGGCGAGCCGTAATGGCCTCATCTTCGGCAGGCTCCTCCGTTTTTTTTTTCGGTTATTTCTCAGAGTTTTTTTTTTCTTTACGTTGTGCTGACCTTCGTTCTTTAAATGACGCTATCCCGAGAAGGACACATAAAGGCGAGCCGTAATGGCCTCATCTTCGGCAGGCTCCTCCGGTTTTTTTTTTCGGTTATTTCTCTGAGTTTTTTTTTTTTTTTTTTTTTTTTTTTTTTTTTTTTTTTTTTTTTTTTTTTTTTTTTTACGTTGTGCTCACCTTCGTTCTTTAAATGACGCTATCCCGTGAAGGACACATAAAGGCGAGCCGTAATGGCCTCATCTTCGGCAGGCTCCTCCGGTTTCTTTTTTCGGTTATTTCTCTGAGTTTTTTTTTTTTTTTTTTTTTTTTTCTTTACGTTGTGCTGACCTTCGTCCTTTAAATGACGCTATCCCGAGAAGGACACATAAAGGCGAGCCGTAATGGCCTCATCTTCGGCAGGCTCCTTCGGTTTTTTTTTTCGGTTATTTCTCTGAGTTTTTTTTTTTTTTTATTTACGTTGTGCTGACCTTCGTTCTTTAAATGACGTTATCCCGAGAAGGACACATAAAGGCGAGCCGTAATGGCCTCATGTTCGGCAGGCTCCTCCGTTTTTTTTTTCGGTTATTTCTCAGAGTTTTTTTTTTTCTTTACGTTGTGCTGACCTTCGTTCTTTAAATGACGCTATCCCGAGAAGGACACATAAAGGCGAGCCGTAATGGCCTCATCTTCGGCAGGCTCCTCCGGTTTTTTTTTTCGGTAATTTCTCTGAGTTTTTTTTTTTTTTTTTTTTTTTTTTTTTTTTTTTTTTTTTTTTTTTTTTACGTTGTGCTGACCTTCGTTCTTTAAATGACGCTATCCCGAGAAGGACACATAAAGGCGAGCCGTAATGGCCTCATCTTCGGCAGGCTCCTCCTGTTTTTTTTTCGGTTATTTCTCAAAGTTTTTTTTTTTTTTTTTTTTTTTTTTTTTTTTTTTTTAAACGTTGTGTTGACCATCGTTCTTTAAATGACGCTATCCCGAGAAGGACACATAAAGGCGAGCCGTAATGGCCTCATCTTCGGCAGGCTCCTTCGGTTTTTTTTTTCGGTTATTTCTCTGAGTTTTTTTTTTTTTTTTTTTTTTTTTTTTTTTTTTTTACGTTGTGCTCACCTTCGTTCTTTAAATGACGCTATCCCGTGAAGGACACATAAAGGCGAGCCGTAATGGCCTCATCTTCGGCAGGCTCCTCCGGTTTCTTTTTTCGGTTATTTCTCTGAGTTTTTTTTTTTTTTTTTTTTTTTTTTTTTTCTTTACGTTGTGCTGACCTTCGTCCTTTAAATGACGCTATCCCGAGAAGGACACATAAAGGCGAGCCGTAATGGCCTCATCTTCGGCAGGCTCCTTCGGTTTTTTTTTTTCGGTTATTTCTCTGAGTTTTTTTTTTTTTTTATTTACGTTGTGCTGACCTTCGTTCTTTAAATGACGTTATCCCGAGAAGGACACATAAAGGCGAGCCGTAATGGCCTCATGTTCGGCAGGCTCCTCCGTTTTTTTTTTCGGTTATTTCTCAGAGTTTTTTTTTTTCTTTACGTTGTGCTGACCTTCGTTCTTTAAATGACGCTATCCCGAGAAGGACACATAAAGGCGAGCCGTAATGGCCTCATCTTCGGCAGGCTCCTCCGGTTTTTTTTTCGGTTATTTCTCAGAGTTTTTTTTTTTTTTTTTTTTACGTTGTGCTGACCATCGTTCTTTAAATGACGCTATCCCGAGAAGGACACAAAAAGGCGAGCCGTAATGGCCTCATCTTCGGCAGGCTCCTCCGGTTTTTTTTTCGGTTATTTCTCTGAGTTTTTTTTTTTTTTTTTTTTTTTTTTTTTTTTTTTTTTTTTTTTTTTTTTTTTTTTTTTTTTTTTTTTTTTTACGTTGTGCTGACCATCGTTCTTTAAATGACGCTATCCCGAGAAGGACACAAAAAGGCGAGCCGTAATGTCCTCATCTTCGGCAGGCTCCTCCGGTTTTTTTTTCGGTTATTTCTGTGAGTTTTTTTTTTTTTTTTTTTTTACGTTGTGCTGACCTTCGTTCTTTAAATGACGCTATCCCGAGAAGGACACATAAAGGCGAGCTGTAACGGCCTCATCTTCGGCAGGCTCCTCCGGTTTTTTTTTCGGTTATTTCTCTGAGTTTTTTTTTTTTTTTTACGTTGTACTGACCATCGTTCTTTAAATGACGCTATCCCGAGAAGGACACCTAAAGGCGAGCCATAATGGCCTCATCTTTGGCAGGCTCCTCCGGTTTTTTTTTTCGGTTATTTCTCAGAGGTTTTTTTTTTTTTTTTTATTTACGTTGTGCTGACCTTCGTTCTTTAAATGACGTTATCCCGAGAAGGACACATAAAGGCGAGCCGTAATGGCCTCATCTTCGGCAGGCTCCTCCGTTTTTTTTTTCGGTTATTTCTCAGAGTTTTTTTTTTCTTTACGTTGTGCTGACCTTCGTTCTTTAAATGACGCTATCCCGAGAAGGACACATAAAGGCGAGCCGTAATGGCCTCATCTTCGGCAGGCTCCTCCGGTTTTTTTTTTCGGTTATTTCTCTGAGTTTTTTTTTTTTTTTTTTTTTTTTACGTTGTGCTCACCTTCGTTCTTTAAATGACGCTATCCCGTGAAGGACACATAAAGGCGAGCCGTAATGGCCTCATCTTCGGCAGGCTCCTCCGGTTTCTTTTTTCGGTTATTTCTCTGAGTTTTTTTTTTTTTTTTTTTTTTTTTCTTTACGTTGTGCTGACCTTCGTCCTTTAAATGACGCTATCCCGAGAAGGACACATAAAGGCGAGCCGTAATGGCCTCATCTTCGGCAGGCTCCTTCGGTTTTTTTTTTTCGGTTATTTCTCTGAGTTTTTTTTTTTTTTTTATTTACGTTGTGCTGACCTTCGTTCTTTAAATGACGTTATCCCGAGAAGGACACATAAAGGCGAGCCGTAATGGCCTCATGTTCGGCAGGCTCCTCCGTTTTTTTTTTCGGTTATTTCTCAGAGTTTTTTTTTTTCTTTACGTTGTGCTGACCTTCGTTCTTTAAATGACGCTATCCCGAGAAGGACACATAAAGGCGAGCCGTAATGGCCTCATCTTCGGCAGGCTCCTCCGGTTTTTTTTTTCGGTAATTTCTCTGTGTTTTTTTTTTTTTTTTTTTTTTTTTTTTTTTTTTTTTTTTTTTTTTTTTTTTTTTTTACGTTGTGCTGACCTTCGTTCTTTAAATGACGCTATCCCGAGAAGGACACATAAAGGCGAGCCGTAATGGCCTCATCTTCGGCAGGCTCCTCCTGTTTTTTTTTCGGTTATTTCTCAAAGTTTTTTTTTTTTTTTTTTTTTTTTTTTTTTTTTTTTTAACGTTGTGTTGACCATCGTTCTTTAAATGACGCTATCCCGAGAAGGACACATAAAGGCGAGCCGTAATGGCCTCATCTTCGGCAGGCTCCTTCGGTTTTTTTTTTCGGTTATTTCTCTGAGTTTTTTTTTTTTTTTTTTTTTTTTTTTTTTTTTTTTTACGTTGTGCTCACCTTCGTTCTTTAAATGACGCTATCCCGTGAAGGACACATAAAGGCGAGCCGTAATGGCCTCATCTTCGGCAGGCTCCTCCGGTTTCTTTTTTCGGTTATTTCTCTGAGTTTTTTTTTTTTTTTTTTTTTTTTTTTTTTTTTTCTTTACGTTGTGCTGACCTTCGTCCTTTAAATGACGCTATCCCGAGAAGGACACATAAAGGCGAGCCGTAATGGCCTCATCTTCGGTAGGCTCCTTCGGTTTTTTTTTTTCGGTTATTTCTCTGAGTTTTTTTTTTTTTTATTTACGTTGTGCTGACCTTCGTTCTTTAAATGACGTTATCCCGAGAAGGACACATAAAGGCGAGCCGTAATGGCCTCATGTTCGGCAGGCTCCTCCGTTTTTTTTTTCGGTTATTTCTCAGAGTTTTTTTTTTTCTTTACGTTGTGCTGACCTTCGTTCTTTAAATGACGCTATCCCGAGAAGGACACATAAAGGCGAGCCGTAATGGCCTCATCTTCGGCAGGCTCCTCCGGTTTTTTTTTTCGGTTATTTCTCAGAGTTTTTTTTTTTTTTTTTTTTACGTTGTGCTGACCATCGTTCTTTAAATGACGCTATCCCGAGAAGGACACAAAAAGGCGAGCCGTAATGGCCTCATCTTCGGCAGGCTCCTCCGGTTTTTTTTTCGGTTATTTCTCTGAGTTTTTTTTTTTTTTTTTTTTTTTTTTTTTTTTTTTTAACGTTGTGCTGACCTTCGTTCTTTAAATGACGCTATCCCGAGAAGGACACATAAAGGCGAGCCGTAATGGCCTCATCTTCGGCAGGCTCCTCCGGTTTTTTTTTTCGGTTATTTCTCTGAGTTTTTTTTTTTTTTTACGTTGTACTGACCATCGTTCTTTAAATGACGCTATCCCGAGAAGGACACCTAAAGGCGAGCCATAATGGCCTCATCTTTGGCAGGCTCCTCCGGTTTTTTTTTCGGTTATTTCTCAGAGGTTTTTTTTTTTTTTTTTTTTACGTTGTGCTGACCTTCATTCTTTAAATGACGCTATCCCGAGAAGGACACATAAAGGCGAGCCGTAATGGCCTCATCTTCGGCAGGCTCCTCCGGTTTTTTTTTTCGGTTATTTCTTTGAGTTTTTTTTTTTTACGTTGTGCTGACCTTCGTTCTTTAAATGACGCTATCCCGAGAAGGACACATAAAGGCGAGCCGTAATGGCCTCATCTTCGGCAGGCTCCTCCTGTTTTTTTTTCGGTTATTTCTCAAAGTTATTTTTTTTTTTTTTTTTTTTTTTTTTTTTTTTAAACGTTGTGTTGACCATCGTTCTTTAAATGACGCTATCCCGAGAAGGACACATAAAGGCGAGCCGTAATGGCCTCATCTTCGGCAGGCTCCTTCGGTTTTTTTTTTCGGTTATTTCTCTGAGTTTTTTTTTTTTTTTTTTTTTTTTTTTTTTTTTTTTTTTTTTTTTTTTTTTACGTTGGGCTGACCATCGTTTTTTAAATGACGCTATCCCGAGAAGGACACATAAAGGCGAGCCGTAATGGCCTCATCTTCGGCAGGCTCCTCCGGTTTTTTTTTTCGGTAATTTCTCTGAGTTTTTTTTTTTTTTTTTATATATATACGTTGTGCTGACCTTCGTTCTTTAAATGACGCTATCCCGAGAAGGACACTTAAAGGTGAGCTGTAATGGCCTCATCTTCGGCAGCCTCCTCCGGTTTTTTTTTTTTTTTTTTTTTTTTTACGTTGTGCTGACCTTCGTTCTTTAAATGACGCTATCCCGAGAAGGACACATAAAGGCGAGCCGTAATGGCCTCATCTTCGGCAGGCTCCTCCGGTTTTTTTTTCGGTTATTTCTCTGAGGTTTTTTTTTTTTTTATTTATGTTGTGCTGACCTACGTTCTTTAAATGACGCTATCCCGAGAAGGACACATAAAGGCGAGCCGTAATGGCCTCATCTTCGGCAAGCTCCTCCGGTTTTTTTTTTCGGTTATTTCTCAGAGTTTTTTTTTTTTTTTTTTTTTTTTTTTTTTTTTTTTTTTTTTTTTTTTTTTTTTTTTACGTTGTGCTGACCTTCTTTCTTTAAATGACGCTATCCCGAGAAGGACACATAAAGGCGAGCCGTAATGGCCTCATCTTCGGCAGGCTCCTCTGGTTTTTTTTTCGGTTATTTCTCTGAGTTTTTTTTTTTTATACATATATATATATATACGTTGTGCTGACCTTCGTTCTTTAAATGACGCTATCCCGAGAAAGACACCTAAAGGCGAGCCGTAATGGCCTCATCTTTGGCAGGCTCCTCCGGTTTTTTTTTCGGTTATTTCTCAGAGGTTTTTTTTTTTTTTTTTTACGTTGTGCTGACCATCGTTCTTTAAATGACGCTATCCCGAGAAGGACACAAAAAGGCGAGCCGTAATGGCCTCATCTTCGGCAGGCTCCTCCGGTTTTTTTTCGGTTATTTCTCTGAGTTTTTTTTTTTTTTTTTTTTTTTTTTTTTTTTTTTTTTACGTTGTGCTGACCTTCGTTCTTTAAATGACGCTATCCCGAGAAGGACACATAAAGGCGAGCCGTAATGGCCTCATCTTCGGCAGGCTCCTCCGGTTTTTTTTTTCGGTTATTTCTCTGAGTTTTTTTTTTTTTTTACGTTGTACTGACCATCGTTCTTTAAATGACGCTATCCCGAGAAGGACACCTAAAGGCGAGCCATAATGGCCTCATCTTTGGCAGGCTCCTCCGGTTTTTTTTTTCGGTTATTTCTCAGAGGTTTTTTTTTTTTTTTTATTTACGTTGTGCTGACCTTCGTTCTTTAAATGACGTTATCCCGAGAAGGACACATAAAGGCGAGCCGTAATGGCCTCATCTTCGGCAGGCTCCTCCGTTTTTTTTTTCGGTTATTTCTCAGAGTTTTTTTTTTCTTTACGTTGTGCTGACCTTCGTTCTTTAAATGACGCTATCCCGAGAAGGACACATAAAGGCGAGCCGTAATGGCCTCATCTTCGGCAGGCTCCTCCGGTTCTTTTTTTCGGTTATTTCTCTGAGTTTTTTTTTTTTTTTTTTTTTTTTTTTTTTTTTTTTTTTTTTTTTTTACGTTGTGCTGACCATCGTTCTTTAAATGACGCTATCCCGAGAAGGACACAAAAAGGCGAGCCGTAATGTCCTCATCTTCGGCAGGCTCCTCCGGTTTTTTTTTCGGTTATTTCTGTGAGTTTTTTTTTTTTTTTTTTTTTACGTTGTGCTGACCTTCGTTCTTTAAATGACGCTATCCCGAGAAGGACACATAAAGGCGAGCTGTAATGGCCTCATCTTCGGCAGGCTCCTCCGGTTTTTTTTTTCGGTTATTTCTCTGAGTTTTTTTTTTTTTTTTACGTTGTACTGACCATCGTTCTTTAAATGACGCTATCCCGAGAAGGACACCTAAAGGCGAGCCATAATGGCCTCATCTTTGGCAGGCTCCTCCGGTTTTTTTTTTCGGTTATTTCTCAGAGGTTTTTTTTTTTTTTTTATTTACGTTGTGCTGACCTTCGTTCTTTAAATGACGTTATCCCGAGAAGGACACATAAAGGCGAGCCGTAATGGCCTCATCTTCGGCAGGCTCCTCCGTTTTTTTTTTCGGTTATTTCTCAGAGTTTTTTTTTTCTTTACGTTGTGCTGACCTTCGTTCTTTAAATGACGCTATCCCGAGAAGGACACATAAAGGCGAGCCGTAATGGCCTCATCTTTGGCAGGCTCCTCCGGTTTTTTTTTTCGGTAATTTCTCTGAGTTTTTTTTTTTTTTTTTTTTTTTTTTTTTTTTTTTTTTTTTTTTTTTACGTTGTGCTGACCATCGTTCTTTAAATGACGCTATCCCGAGAAGGACACAAAAAGGCGAGCCGTAATGGCCTCATCTTCGGCAGGCTCCTCCGGTTTTTTTTTCGGTTATTTCTCTGAGTTTTTTTTTTTTTTTTTTTTTTTTTTTTTTTTTTTTTTAACGTTGTGCTGACCTTCGTTCTTTAAATGACGCTATCCCGAGAAGGACACATAAAGGCGAGCCGTAATGGCCTCATCTTCGGCAGGCTCCTCCGGTTTTTTTTTTCGGTTATTTCTCTGAGTTTTTTTTTTTTTTTACGTTGTACTGACCATCGTTCTTTAAATGACGCTATCCCGAGAAGGACACCTAAAGGCGAGCCATAATGGCCTCATCTTTGGCAGGCTCCTCCGGTTTTTTTTTCGGTTATTTCTCAGAGGTTTTTTTTTTTTTTTTTTTTACGTTGTGCTGACCTTCATTCTTTAAATGACGCTATCCCGAGAAGGACACATAAAGGCGAGCCGTAATGGCCTCATCTTCGGCAGGCTCCTCCGGTTTTTTTTTTCGGTTATTTCTTTGAGTTTTTTTTTTTTTACGTTGTGCTGACCTTCGTTCTTTAAATGACGCTATCCCGAGAAGGACACATAAAGGCGAGCCGTAATGGCCTCATCTTCGGCAGGCTCCTCCTGTTTTTTTTTCGGTTATTTCTCAAAGTTTTTTTTTTTTTTTTTTTTTTTTTTTTTTTTAAACGTTGTGTTGACCATCGTTCTTTAAATGACGCTATCCCGAGAAGGACACATAAAGGCGAGCCGTAATGGCCTCATCTTCGGCAGGCTCCTTCGGTTTTTTTTTTCGGTTATTTCTCTGAGTTTTTTTTTTTTTTTTTTTTTTTTTTTTTTTTTTTTTTTTTTTTTTTTTTTTTTTTTTTTACGTTGGGCTGACCATCGTTTTTTAAATGACGCTATCCCGAGAAGGACACATAAAGGCGAGCCGTAATGGCCTCATCTTCGGCAGGCTCCTCCGGTTTTTTTTTTCGGTAATTTCTCTGAGTTTTTTTTTTTTTTTTTTTATATATATACGTTGTGCTGACCTTCGTTCTTTAAATGACGCTATCCCGAGAAGGACACTTAAAGGTGAGCTGTAATGGCCTCATCTTCGGCAGCCTCCTCCGGTTTTTTTTTTTTTTTTTTTTTACGTTGTGCTGACCTTCGTTCTTTAAATGACGCTATCCCGAGAAGGACACATAAAGGCGAGCCGTAATGGCCTCATCTTCGGCAGGCTCCTCCGGTTTTTTTTTCGGTTATTTCTCTGAGGTTTTTTTTTTTTTTTTATTTATGTTGTGCTGACCTACGTTCTTTAAATGACGCTATCCCGAGAAGGACACATAAAGGCGAGCCGTAATGGCCTCATCTTCGGCAAGCTCCTCCGGTTTTTTTTTTCGGTTATTTCTCAGAGTTTTTTTTTTTTTTTTTTTTTTTTTTTTTTTTTACGTTGTGCTGACCTTCTTTCTTTAAATGACGCTATCCCGAGAAGGACACATAAAGGCGAGCCGCAATGGCCTCATCTTCGGCAGGCTCCTCTGGTTTTTTTTTCGGTTATTTCTCTGAGTTTTTTTTTTTATATATATATATATATATATATACGTTGTGCTGACCTTCGTTCTTTAAATGACGCTATCCCGAGAAAGACACCTAAAGGCGAGCCGTAATGGCCTCATCTTTGGCAGGCTCCTCCGGTTTTTTTTTCGGTTATTTCTCAGAGGTTTTTTTTTTTTTTTTTTACGTTGTGCTGACCATCGTTCTTTAAATGACGCTATCCCGAGAAGGACACAAAAAGGCGAGCCGTAATGGCCTCATCTTCGGCAGGCTCCTCCGGTTTTTTTTCGGTTATTTCTCTGAGTTTTTTTTTTTTTTTTTTTTTTTTTTTTTTTTTTTTTTTTTTTTTTTACGTTGAGCTGACCTTCGTTCTTTAAATGACGCTATCCCGAGAAGGACACATAAAGGCGAGCCGTAATGGCCTCATCTTCGGCAGGCTCCTCCGGTTTTTTTTTTCGGTTATTTCTCTGAGTTTTTTTTTTTTTTTACGTTGTACTGACCATCGTTCTTTAAATGACGCTATCCCGAGAAGGACACCTAAAGGCGAGCCATAATGGCCTCATCTTTGGCAGGCTCCTCCGGTTTTTTTTTTCGGTTATTTCTCAGAGGTTTTTTTTTTTTTTTATTTACGTTGTGCTGACCTTCGTTCTTTAAATGACGTTATCCCGAGAAGGACACATAAAGGCGAGCCGTAATGGCCTCATCTTCGGCAGGCTCCTCCGTTTTTTTTTTCGGTTATTTCTCAGAGTTTTTTTTTTCTTTACGTTGTGCTGACCTTCGTTCTTTAAATGACGCTATCCCGAGAAGGACACATAAAGGCGAGCCGTAATGGCCTCATCTTCGGCAGGCTCCTCCGGTTTTTTTTTTCGGTTATTTCTCTGAGTTTTTTTTTTTTTTTTTTTTTTTTTTTTTTTTTTTTTTTTTTTTACGTTGTTGATGAGATATTTTGATGAGAAACGAATTTCTACCAAAACACCCAAAACTAACCGGCAAGTGTACCGGGTCGTATCAAGTAATAAAAACTCACGGAAGTGAGGTCGATCCCACAGGGATTGAAGGATTGAGCAATTTTAGTTTAGTGGTTGATTTAGTCAAGCGAATCAAGTGTTGGTTGGGTGATTTGTGATTTGCAGAATGTAAATTGCATGAAATTAAAGAGAGCGGGAAAGTAAATTGCTGAAACTTAAAGGACAAGAAATTAAATGACAGAAACTTAAAGTGCAAGAAATGTAAATTGCTTGAAAAGTAAAGGGGATTGGGATGAGGATTTGCAGAATTTAAACAAGGGAAAACTAAATTGCATCAAACAGAAGAGGAAAAGGGAGTTGGGATTGAACCGGATCTTATAACAGCAAAGTAAATGAACAATGAAAGCATTAAACAGAGAATTGAAATGAGAATTTAGATCTCAGGACCCAGAGACTAGAAAACCAAGTCTAGATCTCAATGCCTTCCTAGATCCCACAAGAACAATAGCAAGGAAATTGTAAATTGCAAAGAAAAGAGATGAAGATCAAGTAACAGAAACAGAAATGCTAATTCAATTAACAGTAAAGGAAACAGAGAGATCCAAGATTGAGATTGAAACAGAATTTCTTCAATTCTCCAATCCAAGATCCAAGACAAAAGTCAAATGAAATTGAAAGCAATGAAAGCAAGAAATTAAAGTTCACTCAAGTTCAAAAGCTCTTCGAAAACTATTATGAAAATTCTAAAAGGAAAGCTCTAAAAGAAAACTCTCCCGAAAAAGCTCTCTAAACAAATTGAATTCTATCCTATTTATACACTTTCCAAAATGATCTTCAAGCCTTGAGTTGGGCCTTTGTTCTTGGTGGAATTGGGTTGAAAGAGGCCTTGGTTGATTGCTCTTGAAGATTGAAGAAGAACCGAAGTGAACCAATTGAACCGGAAATGGAGTTAGCCAACGTTGGTCTTCAACGTTAGGGTCAAAGTTAGGGGTCTAACTTTGACCCTAACTTTTCATATCAGCAAACCACATTCTTCTGGTTTAGACGTTGGCGCCAACGTTAGGGGTCTAACTTTGACCCTAACGTTGGCCTTGCTTGGTGTGATTGGTGCCAACGTTAGCCTCCACGTTAGGGGGCTAACGTTGGCGCAAACGTTGGTAGCCCAGGGAGAAACTCTCAAGTTCCAACGTTAGCCTCCAAGTTAGGGGGCTAACGTTGGAGCTAACGTTGGCTACTTCCAAAGAGTGATTCATATGCCCAACGTTAGCCTCCAAGTTAGGGGGCTAACGTTGGGGCTAACTTCATGCAACCCGGTTCAATTTTCACTTATTCCATTGTCCTCTCTTCACTCCTAGCCATTCCTCTTTGCTTCAACCTTTCTCCAAGCCTTCTTCACCTATCATTGATCAACCAAACTAATCAAAGTTTTGCTCAAAATCATGAGGTATTCAATCTTCCACAATATGCAACAAATATAGTTCAAAACCTCATGAAATGGCATGAATTCACATATGGTTGGTTCAATCAAGGGAAACATGAAAATCTACTCAATTAGCTTGCTTGTAGCTTAAGAAAGTGCATAATTCTAATGAAAACAAAAGAAAAAGACTAGCTAAAATGGGCTAGGATGACTTGTCATCACAACACCAAACTTAAAGCTTGCTTGTCCCCAAGCAAGAAATAGATTTATGCTCCAAGGTTCTTTCAATTAAGATGGATTGAGGAACACTTGTAAAGTGCAGTGAGTGAAGTGATCAAGTATCAGTGGGATAAATTCTAAATCATATGCTCATGCAAGGGCTTCAGTGCTCACTAGTCCTTACATATTGGGAGTCGTAGGTCTTAGGATTTTCATCCAAATGGTGTCATGGAGATCTCTTTATATGTAGTCACCTTGAAGCAGCTTATAGTTTATGTGCTTTGGCCTCGACTCTAAGTATCATGTCTCAAGGCGGCTCTTTAGATAAGCTTTCAATCAATACTCCTAAACCAGTTGGTTTTAAGGTATTAGGTGTTGAAGCACCCCTGAGGATTTACTTGCTCAAGCCTCTTTCCTTGACACACTTCAACCACAAGCATTTACTAGGATAACAACTCTTTGAGTTTTTGTTTCTTTCTTTCTTTTTCTGCCTAGTAATTGATGCTCAGAGCCTTGGGCCATATTTCTTTTGTTTTTGTATTTTCTTTTCTTTCTTTTTTTTTTTTTTTTTTTTTGTTTGCTGCTTCTTGGATCAATAAATTTTTGAGAATCTCCACAAAACTTCTTTGAACTTCATGTCCCGCCTATGAGCTCCCATGCAAGTTTTCACAAGCATGCAACCTCAATACAAAATCATATAACCAGAACCACCACTTTTCCTAATCTTTTGCTTGCCTCAAAATTGTTTAATTCCTCAATCTTTCTTTTCAAAGAACTTTCATGTGATGCATTTCTTGAAACTGGAGTGCAAACAAGTTTTGAAGATAAGAATGTTGTGAATGATCAGACACCTTGCTTATTGAATTATAAAGAAAGACTATGCTATGCAGGCAGGGGAAAATAAAAAAAGAGAAACTATGCTATGCAGATAGGCAGGGTAGATCAGAATACAATTCAACTTTCAATTACAGCAATATTTGATGCAAAACAATGACTTAACAATACAACCTGTTGAAGTTTACTTGCTTTCCTTCTTCTCATCATCATCATTGCTGTCTTCTAGATTCATCTTTTGTTTCTTTGGTTGATGATGCTTTAATCCTTCCAACAGCTTGTATGGACCTCTGCAATGATATTGAAAGTTGCTTGTTCCCCAAGCACTTGGAAATAATGGTTAATCTGCATGATTTATTTGTGGGCTTTTTGAACTTACTTTGGTGTGGGAACACCAAACTTAGTACCTTGCCAATGCATCGGATTAACCATGTGTGATAATTTCTTTTTTTTTTTTTCTTTTTCAAAAGTAAAAGAACTGGAAACTAAGAAAAACAGTAAAATGGCTAACTAGTTCATCCAGTATGCTTGAAGCCTACATTATGCAAGAAGTGAGAATGTGTTTTATAATGGGATTTTGGTGAAACACCAAACTTAAAATCCTGCATTCTCCTTTAGATTGTTTTGGTGTGCAACACCAAAATTAGCTTCTTGCAATATAGATAAAACTAATTAACCTTTTTATTAAAATAGCTATGAAAAGAAAACTACCTCAGGTTGGGTTGCCTCCCAACAAGCGCTCTTTTATTGTCACTAGCTTGACATTCTTCATTCTTTGATTATGGAGGCTGGAAATCATAATGCCTCAATTTTTCTCCTCTTGCTGTAGGATTCCTTTCCTCCATGACCTGCACAGTCACAAACAATCCAAATGAAAATTGGATATTTTCATGCCAGAATGTAGTCAGGGGATTAGTTGACACCATGTGTCAAACAGTTGGTAAACTTGAGAGATTAATGAACGAAAATCACTTCTCTCGTTTACTTATCAAGCTATGAGAATCATATTCAGCAAGATAAACCAAGAAAACTTCACTCTATTGCTAAAGTGAGGTTTCAATTAGCTTAGGCAAAAATTCAAACAGTTAGTGTGTCAGTCAAAAATTAAAGAAAAAGTGCTTGATCTAGATCACCACCTCACTTAATCATTGTCAATCTATTCAATCCCCGGCAACGGCGCCAAAAACTTGATGAGATATTTTGATGAGAAACGAATTTCTACCAAAACACCCAAAACTAACCGGCAAGTGTACCGGGTCGTATCAAGTAATAAAAACTCACGGAAGTGAGGTCGATCCCACAGGGATTGAAGGATTGAGCAATTTTAGTTTAGTGGTTGATTTAGTCAAGCGAATCAAGTGTTGGTTGGGTGATTTGTGATTTGCAGAATGTAAATTGCATGAAATTAAAGAGAGCGGGAAAGTAAATTGCTGAAACTTAAAGGACAAGAAATTAAATGACAGAAACTTAAAGTGCAAGAAATGTAAATTGCTTGAAAAGTAAAGGGGATTGGGATGAGGATTTGCAGAATTTAAACAAGGGAAAACTAAATTGCATCAAACAGAAGAGGAAAAGGGAGTTGGGATTGAACCGGATCTTATAACAGCAAAGTAAATGAACAATGAAAGCATTAAACAGAGAATTGAAATGAGAATTTAGATCTCAGGACCCAGAGACTAGAAAACCAAGTCTAGATCTCAATGCCTTCCTAGATCCCACAAGAACAATAGCAAGGAAATTGTAAATTGCAAAGAAAAGAGATGAAGATCAAGTAACAGAAACAGAAATGCTAATTCAATTAACAGTAAAGGAAACAGAGAGATCCAAGATTGAGATTGAAACAGAATTTCTTCAATTCTCCAATCCAAGATCCAAGACAAAAGTCAAATGAAATTGAAAGCAATGAAAGCAAGAAATTAAAGTTCACTCAAGTTCAAAAGCTCTTCGAAAACTATTATGAAAATTCTAAAAGGAAAGCTCTAAAAGAAAACTCTCCCGAAAAAGCTCTCTAAACAAATTGAATTCTATCCTATTTATACACTTTCCAAAATGATCTTCAAGCCTTGAGTTGGGCCTTTGTTCTTGGTGGAATTGGGTTGAAAGAGGCCTTGGTTGATTGCTCTTGAAGATTGAAGAAGAACCGAAGTGAACCAATTGAACCGGAAATGGAGTTAGCCAACGTTGGTCTTCAACGTTAGGGTCAAAGTTAGGGGTCTAACTTTGACCCTAACTTTTCATATCAGCAAACCACATTCTTCTGGTTTAGACGTTGGCGCCAACGTTAGGGGTCTAACTTTGACCCTAACGTTGGCCTTGCTTGGTGTGATTGGTGCCAACGTTAGCCTCCACGTTAGGGGGCTAACGTTGGCGCAAACGTTGGTAGCCCAGGGAGAAACTCTCAAGTTCCAACGTTAGCCTCCAAGTTAGGGGGCTAACGTTGGAGCTAACGTTGGCTACTTCCAAAGAGTGATTCATATGCCCAACGTTAGCCTCCAAGTTAGGGGGCTAACGTTGGGGCTAACTTCATGCAACCCGGTTCAATTTTCACTTATTCCATTGTCCTCTCTTCACTCCTAGCCATTCCTCTTTGCTTCAACCTTTCTCCAAGCCTTCTTCACCTATCATTGATCAACCAAACTAATCAAAGTTTTGCTCAAAATCATGAGGTATTCAATCTTCCACAATATGCAACAAATATAGTTCAAAACCTCATGAAATGGCATGAATTCACATATGGTTGGTTCAATCAAGGGAAACATGAAAATCTACTCAATTAGCTTGCTTGTAGCTTAAGAAAGTGCATAATTCTAATGAAAACAAAAGAAAAAGACTAGCTAAAATGGGCTAGGATGACTTGTCATCAGTTGTGCTGACCATCGTTCTTTAAATGACGCTATCCCGAGAAGGACACAAAAAGGCGAGCCGTAATGTCCTCATCTTCGGCAGGCTCCTCCGGTTTTTTTTTCGGTTATTTCTGTGAGTTTTTTTTTTTTTTTTTTTACGTTGTGCTGACCTTCGTTCTTTAAATGACGCTATCCCGAGAAGGACACATAAAGGCGAGCTGTAATGGCCTCATCTTCGGCAGGCTCCTCCGGTTTTTTTTTTCGGTTATTTCTCTGAGTTTTTTTTTTTTTTTTACGTTGTACTGACCATCGTTCTTTAAATGACGCTATCCCGAGAAGGACACCTAAAGGCGAGCCATAATGGCCTCATCTTTGGCAGGCTCCTCCGGTTTTTTTTTTCGGTTATTTCTCAGAGGTTTTTTTTTTTTTTTTTTTATTTACGTTGTGCTGACCTTCGTTCTTTAAATGACGTTATCCCGAGAAGGACACATAAAGGCGAGCCGTAATGGCCTCATCTTCGGCAGGCTCCTCCGTTTTTTTTTTCGGTTATTTCTCAGAGTTTTTTTTTTCTTTACGTTGTGCTGACCTTCGTTCTTTAAATGACGCTATCCCGAGAAGGACACATAAAGGCGAGCCGTAATGGCCTCATCTTCGGCAGGCTCCTCCGGTTTTTTTTTTCGGTAATTTCTCTGAGTTTTTTTTTTTTTTTTTTTTTTTTTTTTTTTTTTTTTTTTTTTTTTTTTTTTTTTTTTTTTTTTTTTTTTTTTTTTTTTTTTTTTACGTTGTGCTGACCTTCGTTCTTTAAATGACGCTATCCCGAGAAGGACACATAAAGGCGAGCCGTAATGGCCTCATCTTCGGCAGGCTCCTCCGGTTTTTTTTTCGGTTATTTCTCTGAGTTTTTTTTTTTTTTTTTTTTTTTTTTTTTTTTTTTTTTACGTTGTGCTGACCTTCGTTCTTTAAATGACGCTATCCCGAGAAGGACACATAAAGGCGAGCCGTAATGGCCTCATCTTCGGCAGGCTCCTCCGGTTTCTTTTTTCGGTTATTTCTCTGAGTTTTTTTTTTTTTTTTCTTTACATTGTGCTGACCTTCGTCCTTTAAATGACGCTATCCCGAGAAGGACACATAAAGGCGAGCCGTAATGGCCTCATCTTCGGCAGGCTCCTTCGGTTTTTTTTTTTCGGTTATTTCTCTGAGTTTTTTTTTTTTTATTTACGTTGTGCTGACCTTCGTTCTTTAAATGACGTTATCCCGAGAAGGACACATAAAGGCGAGCCGTAATGGCCTCATCTTCGGCAAGCTCCTCCGTTTTTTTTTTCCGGTTATTTCTCAGAGTTTTTTTTTTTTCTTTACGTTGTGCTGACCTTCGTTCTTTAAATGACGCTATCCCGAGAAGGACACATAAAGGCGAGCCGTAATGGCCTCATCTTCGGCAGGCTCCTCCGGTTTTTTTTTTCGGTTATTTCTCAGAGTTTTTTTTTTTTTTTTTTTTTTTTTTTTTTTTTTTTTTTTTTTTTTTTTTTTTTTTTTTTTTTTTACGTTGTGCTGACCATCGTTCTTTAAATGACGCTATCCCGAGAAGGACACAAAAAGGCGAGCCGTAATGGCCTCATCTTCGGCAGGCTCCTCCGGTTTTTTTTTCGGTTATTTCTCTGAGTTTTTTTTTTTTTTTTTTTTTTTTTTTTTTTTTTTTTTTTTTTTTTTTTTTTTTTTTTTTTTTTTACGTTGTGCTGACCTTCGTTCTTTAAATGACGCTATCCCGAGAAGGACACATAAAGGCGAGCCGTAATGGCCTCATCTTCGGCAGGCTCCTCCGGTTTTTTTTTTCGGTTATTTCTCTGAGTTTTTTTTTTTTTTACGTTGTACTGACCATCGTTCTTTAAATGACGCTATCCCGAGAAGGACACCTAAAGGCGAGCCATAATGGCCTCATCTTTGGCAGGCTCCTCCGGTTTTTTTTTTCGGTTATTTCTCAGAGGTTTTTTTTTTTTTTTTATTTACGTTGTGCTGACCTTCGTTCTTTAAATGACGTTATCCCGAGAAGGACACATAAAGGCGAGCCGTAATGGCCTCATCTTCGGCAGGCTCCTCCGTTTTTTTTTTCGGTTATTTCTCAGAGTTTTTTTTTTCTTTACGTTGTGCTGACCTTCGTTCTTTAAATGACGCTATCCCGAGAAGGACACATAAAGGCGAGCCGTAATGGCCTCATCTTCGGCAGGCTCCTCCGGTTTCTTTTTTCGGTTATTTCTCTGAGTTTTTTTTTTTTTTTCTTTACATTGTGCTGACCTTCGTCCTTTAAATGACGCTATCCCGAGAAGGACACATAAAGGCGAGCCGTAATGGCCTCATCTTCGGCAGGCTCCTTCGGTTTTTTTTTTTCGGTTATTTCTCTGAGTTTTTTTTTTTTTATTTACGTTGTGCTGACCTTCGTTCTTTAAATGACGTTATCCCGAGAAGGACACATAAAGGCGAGCCGTAATGGCCTCATCTTCGGCAAGCTCCTCCGTTTTTTTTTTCCGGTTATTTCTCAGAGTTTTTTTTTTTTCTTTACGTTGTGCTGACCTTCGTTCTTTAAATGACGCTATCCCGAGAAGGACACATAAAGGCGAGCCGTAATGGCCTCATCTTCGGCAGGCTCCTCCGGTTTTTTTTTTCGGTTATTTCTCAGAGTTTTTTTTTTTTTTTTTTTTTTTTTTTTTTTTTTTTTTTTTTTTTTTTTTTTTACGTTGTGCTCACCTTCGTTCTTTAAATGACGCTATCCCGTGAAGGACACATAAAGGCGAGCCGTAATGGCCTCATCTTCGGCAGGCTCCTCCGGTTTCTTTTTTCGGTTATTTCTCTGAGTTTTTTTTTTTTTTTTTTTTTTTTTCTTTACGTTGTGCTGACCTTCGTCCTTTAAATGACGCTATCCCGAGAAGGACACATAAAGGCGAGCCGTAATGGCCTCATCTTCGGCAGGCTCCTTCGGTTTTTTTTTTTCGGTTATTTCTCTGAGTTTTTTTTTTTTTTATTTACGTTGTGCTGACCTTCGTTCTTTAAATGACGTTATCCCGAGAAGGACACATAAAGGCGAGCCGTAATGGCCTCATGTTCGGCAGGCTCCTCCGTTTTTTTTTTCGGTTATTTCTCAGAGTTTTTTTTTTTCTTTACGTTGTGCTGACCTTCGTTCTTTAAATGACGCTATCCCGAGAAGGACACATAAAGGCGAGCCGTAATGGCCTCATCTTCGGCAGGCTCCTCCGGTTTTTTTTTTCGGTTATTTCTCAGAGTTTTTTTTTTTTTTTTTTTTTACGTTGTGCTGACCATCGTTCTTTAAATGACGCTATCCCGAGAAGGACACAAAAAGGCGAGCCGTAATGGCCTCATCTTCGGCAGGCTCCTCCGGTTTTTTTTTCGGTTATTTCTCTGAGTTTTTTTTTTTTTTTTTTTTTTTTTTTTTTTTTTTTTTTTAACGTTGTGCTGACCTTCGTTCTTTAAATGACGCTATCCCGAGAAGGACACATAAAGGCGAGCCGTAATGGCCTCATCTTCGGCAGGCTCCTCCGGTTTTTTTTTTCGGTTATTTCTCTGAGTTTTTTTTTTTTTTTTACGTTGTACTGACCATCGTTCTTTAAATGACGCTATCCCGAGAAGGACACCTAAAGGCGAGCCATAATGGCCTCATCTTTGGCAGGCTCCTCCGGTTTTTTTTTCGGTTATTTCTCAGAGGTTTTTTTTTTTTTTTTTTTTTACGTTGTGCTGACCTTCATTCTTTAAATGACGCTATCCCGAGAAGGACACATAAAGGCGAGCCGTAATGGCCTCATCTTCGGCAGGCTCCTCCGGTTTTTTTTTCGGTTATTTCTCAAAGTTTTTTTTTTTTTTTTTTTTTTTTTTTTTTTTTTTTTTTAAACGTTGTGTTGACCATCGTTCTTTAAATGACGCTATCCCGAGAAGGACACATAAAGGCGAGCCGTAATGGCCTCATCTTCGGCAGGCTCCTTCGGTTTTTTTTTTCGGTTATTTCTCTGAGTTTTTTTTTTTTTTTTTTTTTTTTTTTTTTTTTTTTTTTTTTTTTTTTTTTTTTTTTTTTTTTACGTTGGGCTGACCATCGTTTTTTAAATGACGCTATCCCGAGAAGGACACATAAAGGCGAGCCGTAATGGCCTCATCTTCGGCAGGCTCCTCCGGTTTTTTTTTCGGTAATTTCTCTGAGTTTTTTTTTTTTTTTTTTTATATATATACGTTGTGCTGACCTTCGTTCTTTAAATGACGCTATCCCGAGAAGGACACATAAAGGCGAGCCGTAATGGCCTCATCTTCGGCAGGCTCCTCCGGTTTTTTTTTTCGGTTATTTCTCTGAGTTTTTTTTTTTTTACGTTGTACTGACCATCGTTCTTTAAATGACGCTATCCCGAGAAGGACACCTAAAGGCGAGCCATAATGGCCTCATCTTTGGCAGGCTCCTCCGGTTTTTTTTTTCGGTTATTTCTCAGAGGTTTTTTTTTTTTTTTTATTTACGTTGTGCTGACCTTCGTTCTTTAAATGACGTTATCCCGAGAAGGACACATAAAGGCGAGCCGTAATGGCCTCATCTTCGGCAGGCTCCTCCGTTTTTTTTTTCGGTTATTTCTCAGAGTTTTTTTTTTCTTTACGTTGTGCTGACCTTCGTTCTTTAAATGACGCTATCCCGAGAAGGACACATAAAGGCGAGCCGTAATGGCCTCATCTTCGGCAGGCTCCTCCGGTTTTTTTTTTCGGTTATTTCTCAGAGGTTTTTTTTTTTTTTTTTACGTTGTGCTGACCATCGTTCTTTAAATGACGCTATCCCGAGAAGGACACAAAAAGGCGAGCCGTAATGGCCTCATCTTCGGCAGGCTCCTCCGGTTTTTTTTCGGTTATTTCTCTGAGTTTTTTTTTTTTTTTTTTTTTTTTTTTTTTTTTTTTTTTTTTTTTTTTTTTTTTTTTACGTTGTGCTGACCTTCGTTCTTTAAATGACGCTATCCCGAGAAGGACACATAAAGGCGAGCCGTAATGGCCTCATCTTCGGCAGGCTCCTCCGGTTTTTTTTTTCGGTTATTTCTCAGAGGTTTTTTTTTTTTTTTTTACGTTGTGCTGACCATCGTTCTTTAAATGACGCTATCCCGAGAAGGACACAAAAAGGCGAGCCGTAATGGCCTCATCTTCGGCAGGCTCCTCCGGTTTTTTTTCGGTTATTTCTCTGAGTTTTTTTTTTTTTTTTTTTTTTTTTTTTTTTTTTTTTTTTTTTTTTTTTTTTTTTTTTTTTACGTTGTGCTGACCTTCGTTCTTTAAATGACGCTATCCCGAGAAGGACACATAAAGGCGAGCCGTAATGGCCTCATCTTCGGCAGGCTCCTCCGGTTTTTTTTTTCGGTTATTTCTCTGAGTTTTTTTTTTTTTTACGTTGTACTGACCATCGTTCTTTAAATGACGCTATCCCGAGAAGGACACCTAAAGGCGAGCCATAATGGCCTCATCTTTGGCAGGCTCCTCCGGTTTTTTTTTTCGGTTATTTCTCAGAGGTTTTTTTTTTTTTTTATTTACGTTGTGCTGACCTTCGTTCTTTAAATGACGTTATCCCGAGAAGGACACATAAAGGCGAGCCGTAATGGCCTCATCTTCGGCAGGCTCCTCCGTTTTTTTTTTCGGTTATTTCTCAGAGTTTTTTTTTTCTTTACGTTGTGCTGACCTTCGTTCTTTAAATGACGCTATCCCGAGAAGGACACATAAAGGCGAGCCGTAATGGCCTCATCTTCGGCAGGCTCCTCCGGTTTTTTTTTTCGGTTATTTCTCTGAGTTTTTTTTTTTTTTTTTTTTTTTTTTTTTTTTTTTTTTACGTTGTGCTGACCATCGTTCTTTAAATGACGCTATCCCGAGAAGGACACAAAAAGGCGAGCCGTAATGTCCTCATCTTCGGCAGGCTCCTCCGGTTTTTTTTTCGGTTATTTCTGTGAGTTTTTTTTTTTTTTTTTTTTACGTTGTGCTGACCTTCGTTCTTTAAATGACGCTATCCCGAGAAGGACACATAAAGGCGAGCTGTAATGGCCTCATCTTCGGCAGGCTCCTCCGGTTTTTTTTTTCGGTTATTTCTCTGAGTTTTTTTTTTTTTTTTACGTTGTACTGACCATCGTTCTTTAAATGACGCTATCCCGAGAAGGACACCTAAAGGCGAGCCATAATGGCCTCATCTTTGGCAGGCTCCTCCGGTTTTTTTTTTCGGTTATTTCTCAGAGGTTTTTTTTTTTTTTTTTTTATTTACGTTGTGCTGACCTTCGTTCTTTAAATGACGTTATCCCGAGAAGGACACATAAAGGCGAGCCGTAATGGCCTCATCTTCGGCAGGCTCCTCCGGTTTTTTTTTTCGGTTATTTCTCTGAGTTTTTTTTTTTTTTTTACGTTGTACTGACCATCGTTCTTTAAATGACGCTATCCCGAGAAGGACACCTAAAGGCGAGCCATAATGGCCTCATCTTTGGCAGGCTCCTCCGGTTTTTTTTTCGGTTATTTCTCAGAGGTTTTTTTTTTTTTTTTTTTTTTACGTTGTGCTGACCTTCATTCTTTAAATGACGCTATCCCGAGAAGGACACATAAAGGCGAGCCGTAATGGCCTCATCTTCGGCAGGCTCCTCCGGTTTTTTTTTTCGGTTATTTCTTTGAGTTTTTTTTTTTTACGTTGTGCTGACCTTCGTTCTTTAAATGACGCTATCCCGAGAAGGACACATAAAGGCGAGCCGTAATGGCCTCATCTTCGGCAGGCTCCTCCTGTTTTTTTTTCGGTTATTTCTCAAAGTTTTTTTTTTTTTTTTTTTTTTTTTTTTTTTTTTTTTTTTTAAACGTTGTGTTGAGCATCGTTCTTTAAATGACGCTATCCCGAGAAGGACACATAAAGGCGAGCCGTAATGGCCTCATCTTCGGCAGGCTCCTTCGGTTTTTTTTTTCGGTTATTTCTCTGAGTTTTTTTTTTTTTTTTTTTTTTTTTTTTTTTTTTTTTTTTTTTTTTTTTTTTTTTTTTTTTTTTTACGTTGGGCTGACCATCGTTTTTTAAATGACGCTATCCCGAGAAGGACACATAAAGGCGAGCCGTAATGGCCTCATCTTCGGCAGGCTCCTCCGGTTTTTTTTTCGGTAATTTCTCTGAGTTTTTTTTTTTTTTTTTTTATATATATACGTTGTGCTGACCTTCGTTCTTTAAATGACGCTATCCCGAGAAGGACACATAAAGGCGAGCCGTAATGGCCTCATCTTCGGCAGGCTCCTCCGGTTTTTTTTTTCGGTTATTTCTCTGAGTTTTTTTTTTTTACGTTGTACTGACCATCGTTCTTTAAATGACGCTATCCCGAGAAGGACACCTAAAGGCGAGCCATAATGGCCTCATCTTTGGCAGGCTCCTCCGGTTTTTTTTTTCGGTTATTTCTCAGAGGTTTTTTTTTTTTTTATTTACGTTGTGCTGACCTTCGTTCTTTAAATGACGTTATCCCGAGAAGGACACATAAAGGCGAGCCGTAATGGCCTCATCTTCGGCAGGCTCCTCCGTTTTTTTTTTCGGTTATTTCTCAGAGTTTTTTTTTTCTTTACGTTGTGCTGACCTTCGTTCTTTAAATGACGCTATCCCGAGAAGGACACATAAAGGCGAGCCGTAATGGCCTCATCTTCGGCAGGCTCCTCCGGTTTTTTTTTTCGGTTATTTCTCTGAGTTTTTTTTTTTTTTTTTTTTTTTTTTTTTTTTTTTTTTTTTTTTTTTTTTTTTTTTTTACGTTGTGCTCACCTTCGTTCTTTAAATGACGCTATCCCGTGAAGGACACATAAAGGCGAGCCGTAATGGCCTCATCTTCGGCAGGCTCCTCCGGTTTCTTTTTTCGGTTATTTCTCTGAGTTTTTTTTTTTTTTTTTTTTTTTCTTTACGTTGTGCTGACCTTCGTCCTTTAAATGACGCTATCCCGAGAAGGACACATAAAGGCGAGCCGTAATGGCCTCATCTTCGGCAGGCTCCTTCGGTTTTTTTTTTTCGGTTATTTCTCTGAGTTTTTTTTTTTTTATTTACGTTGTGCTGACCTTCGTTCTTTAAATGACGTTATCCCGAGAAGGACACATAAAGGCGAGCCGTAATGGCCTCATGTTCGGCAGGCTCCTCCGTTTTTTTTTTCGGTTATTTCTCAGAGTTTTTTTTTTTCTTTACGTTGTGCTGACCTTCGTTCTTTAAATGACGCTATCCCGAGAAGGACACATAAAGGCGAGCCGTAATGGCCTCATCTTCGGCAGGCTCCTCCGGTTTTTTTTTTCGGTTATTTCTCAGAGTTTTTTTTTTTTTTTTTTTTTTACGTTGTGCTGACCATCGTTCTTTAAATGACGCTATCCCGAGAAGGACACAAAAAGGCGAGCCGTAATGGCCTCATCTTCGGCAGGCTCCTCCGGTTTTTTTTTCGGTTATTTCTCTGAGTTTTTTTTTTTTTTTTTTTTTTTTTTTTTTTTTTTTTTTTTTTTTTAACGTTGTGCTGACCTTCGTTCTTTAAATGACGCTATCCCGAGAAGGACACATAAAGGCGAGCCGTAATGGCCTCATCTTCGGCAGGCTCCTCCGGTTTTTTTTTTCGGTTATTTCTCTGAGTTTTTTTTTTTTTTTACGTTGTACTGACCATCGTTCTTTAAATGACGCTATCCCGAGAAGGACACCTAAAGGCGAGCCATAATGGCCTCATCTTTGGCAGGCTCCTCCGGTTTTTTTTTCGGTTATTTCTCAGAGGTTTTTTTTTTTTTTTTTTTTTTACGTTGTGCTGACCTTCATTCTTTAAATGACGCTATCCCGAGAAGGACACATAAAGGCGAGCCGTAATGGCCTCATCTTCGGCAGGCTCCTCCGGTTTTTTTTTTCGGTTATTTCTTTGAGTTTTTTTTTTTTTACGTTGTGCTGACCTTCGTTCTTTAAATGACGCTATCCCGAGAAGGACACATAAAGGCGAGCCGTAATGGCCTCATCTTCGGCAGGCTCCTCCTGTTTTTTTTTCGGTTATTTCTCAAAGTTTTTTTTTTTTTTTTTTTTTTTTTTTTTTTTTTTTTTTTTTTTTAAACGTTGTGTTGACCATCGTTCTTTAAATGACGCTATCCCGAGAAGGACACATAAAGGCGAGCCGTAATGGCCTCATCTTCGGCAGGCTCCTTCGGTTTTTTTTTTCGGTTATTTCTCTGAGTTTTTTTTTTTTTTTTTTTTTTTTTTTTTTTTTTTTTTTTTTTTTTTTTACGTTGGGCTGACCATCGTTTTTTAAATGACGCTATCCCGAGAAGGACACATAAAGGCGAGCCGTAATGGCCTCATCTTCGGCAGGCTCCTCCGGTTTTTTTTTTCGGTAATTTCTCTGAGTTTTTTTTTTTTTTTTTATATATATACGTTGTGCTGACCTTCGTTCTTTAAATGACGCTATCCCGAGAAGGACACTTAAAGGTGAGCTGTAATGGCCTCATCTTCGGCAGCCTCCTCCGGTTTTTTTTTTTTTTTTTTTTTTTACGTTGTGCTGACCTTCGTTCTTTAAATGACGCTATCCCGAGAAGGACACATAAAGGCGAGCCGTAATGGCCTCATCTTCGGCAGGCTCCTCCGGTTTTTTTTTCGGTTATTTCTCTGAGGTTTTTTTTTTTTTTTTATTTATGTTGTGCTGACCTACGTTCTTTAAATGACGCTATCCCGAGAAGGACACATAAAGGCGAGCCGTAATGGCCTCATCTTCGGCAAGCTCCTCCGGTTTTTTTTTCGGTTATTTCTCAGAGTTTTTTTTTTTTTTTTTTTTTTTTTTTTTACGTTGTGCTGACCTTCTTTCTTTAAATGACGCTATCCCGAGAAGGACACATAAAGGCGAGCCGTAATGGCCTCATCTTCGGCAGGCTCCTTCGGTTTTTTTTTTCGGTTATTTCTCTGAGTTTTTTTTTTTTTTTTATTTACGTTGTGCTGACCTTCGTTCTTTAAATGACGTTATCCCGAGAAGGACACATAAAGGCGAGCCGTAATGGCCTCATCTTCGGCAGGCTCCTCCGTTTTTTTTTTCAGTTATTTCTCAGAGTTTTTTTTTTTCTTTACGTTGTGCTGACCTTCGTTCTTTAAATGACGCTATCCCGAGAAGGACACATAAAGGCGAGCCGTAATGGCCTCATCTTCGGCAGGCTCCTCCGGTTTTTTTTTTCGGTTATTTCTCAGAGTTTTTTTTTTTTTTTTTTTTTACGTTGTGCTGACCATCGTTCTTTAAATGACGCTATCCCGAGAAGGACACAAAAAGGCGAGCCGTAATGGCCTCATCTTCGGCAGGCTCCTCCGGTTTTTTTTTCGGTTATTTCTCTGAGTTTTTTTTTTTTTTTTTTTTTTTTTTTTTTTTTTTTTTTTTTAACGTTGTGCTGACCTTCGTTCTTTAAATGACGCTATCCCGAGAAGGACACATAAAGGCGAGCCGTAATGGCCTCATCTTCGGCAGGCTCCTCCGGTTTTTTTTTTCGGTTATTTCTCTGAGTTTTTTTTTTTTTTTTACGTTGTACTGACCATCGTTCTTTAAATGACGCTATCCCGAGAAGGACACCTAAAGGCGAGCCATAATGGCCTCATCTTTGGCAGGCTCCTCCGGTTTTTTTTTCGGTTATTTCTCAGAGGTTTTTTTTTTTTTTTTTTTTTTACGTTGTGCTGACCTTCATTCTTTAAATGACGCTATCCCGAGAAGGACACATAAAGGCGAGCCGTAATGGCCTCATCTTCGGCAGGCTCCTCCGGTTTTTTTTTTCGGTTATTTCTTTGAGTTTTTTTTTTTTTACGTTGTGCTGACCTTCGTTCTTTAAATGACGCTATCCCGAGAAGGACACATAAAGGCGAGCCGTAATGGCCTCATCTTCGGCAGGCTCCTCCTGTTTTTTTTTCGGTTATTTCTCAAAGTTTTTTTTTTTTTTTTTTTTTTTTTTAAACGTTGTGTTGACCATCGTTCTTTAAATGACGCTATCCCGAGAAGGACACATAAAGGCGAGCCGTAATGGCCTCATCTTCGGCAGGCTCCTTCGGTTTTTTTTTTCGGTTATTTCTCTGAATTTTTTTTATTTTTATTTTTATTTTTTTTTTTTTTTATTTTTTTTTTTTATTTTATTTTTTTTTTTTTTACGTTGGGCTGACCATCGTTTTTTAAATGACGCTATCCCGAGAAGGACACATAAAGGCGAGCCGTAATGGCCTCATCTTCGGCAGGCTCCTCCGGTTTTTTTTTTCGGTAATTTCTCTTAGTTTTTTTTTTTTTTTTTTTTTTAACGTTGTGCTGACCTTCGTTCTTTAAATGACGCTATCCCGAGAAGGACACTTAAAGGTGAGCTGTAATGGCCTCATCTTCGGCAGCCTCCTCCGGTTTTTTTTTTTTTTTTTTTTTACGTTGTGCTGACCTTCGTTCTTTAAATGACGCTATCCCGAGAAGGACACATAAAGGCGAGCCGTAATGGCCTCATCTTCGGCAGGCTCCTCCGGTTTTTTTTTCGGTTATTTCTCTGAGGTTTTTTTTTTTTTTTATTTATGTTGTGCTGACCTACGTTCTTTAAATGACGCTATCCCGAGAAGGACACATAAAGGCGAGCCGTAATGGCCTCATCTTCGGCAAGCTCCTCCGGTTTTTTTTTTCGGTTATTTCTCAGAGTTTTTTTTTTTTTTTTTTTTTTTTTTTTTTTTACGTTGTGCTGACCTTCTTTCTTTAAATGACGCTATCCCGAGAAGGACACATAAAGGCGAGCCGTAATGGCCTCATCTTCGGCAGGCTCCTCTGGTTTTTTTTTCGGTTATTTCTCTGAGTTTTTTTTTTATATATATATATATATATATATACGTTGTGCTGACCTTCGTTCTTTAAATGACGCTATCCCGAGAAAGACACCTAAAGGCGAGCCGTAATGGCCTCATCTTTGGCAGGCTCCTCCGGTTTTTTTTTCGGTTATTTCTCAGAGGTTTTTTTTTTTTTTTTTTACGTTGTGCTGACCATCGTTCTTTAAATGACGCTATCCCGAGAAGGACACAAAAAGGCGAGCCGTAATGGCCTCATCTTCGGCAGGCTCCTCCGGTTTTTTTTTTGGTTATTTCTCTGATTTTTTTTTTTTTTTTTTTTTTTTTTTTTTTTTTTTTTTTTTTTACGTTGTGCTGACCTTCGTTCTTTAAATGACGCTATCCCGAGAAGGACACATAAAGGCGAGCCGTAATGGCCTCATCTTCGGCAGGCTCCTCTGGTTTTTTTTTCGGTTATTTCTCTGAGTTTTTTTTTTTTTATATATATATATATATATACGTTGTGCTGACCTTCGTTCTTTAAATGACGCTATCCCGAGAAGGACACCTAAAGGCGAGCCGTAATGGCCTCATCTTTGGCAGGCTCCTCCGGTTTTTTTTTCGGTTATTTCTCAGAGGTTTTTTTTTTTTTTTTTTACGTTGTGCTGACCATCGTTCTTTAAATGACGCTATCCCGAGAAGGACACAAAAAGGCGAGCCGTAATGGCCTCATCTTCGGCAGGCTCCTCCGGTTTTTTTTTTCGGTTATTTCTCTGAGTATTTTTTTTTTTTTTTTTTTTTTTTTTACGTTGTGCTGACCTTCGTTCTTTAAATGACGCTATCCCGAGAAGGACACATAAAGGCGAGCCGTAATGGCCTCATCTTCGGCAGGCTCCTCCGGTTTTTTTTTCGGTTATTTCTCTGAGTTTTTTTTTTTTTTTTTTTTACGTTGTACTGACCATCGTTCTTTAAATGACGCTATCCCGAGAAGGACACCTAAAGGCGAGCCGTAATGGCCTCATCTTTGGCAGGCTCCTCCGGTTTTTTTTTTCGGTTATTTCTCAAAGTTTTTTTTTTATTTTTTTTTTTACGTTGTGTTGACCATTAAATGACGCTATCCCGAGAAGGACACATAAAGGCGAGCCGTAATGGCCTCATCTTCGGCAGGCTCCTTCGGTTTTTTTTTCGGTTATTTCTCTGAGTTTTTTTTTTTTTTTTTACGTTGGGCTGACCATCGTTTTTTAAATGACGCTATCCCGAGAAGGACACATAAAGGCGAGCCGTAATGGCCTCATCTTCGGCAGGCTCCTCCGGTTTTTTTTTTCGGTTATTTCTCAGAGTTTTTTTTTTTTTTTTATATATATATATATATATATATATATATATATATACGTTGTGCTGACCTTCGTTCTTTAAATGACGCTATCCCGAGAAGGACACATAAAGGTGAGCTGTAATGGCCTCATCTTCGGCAGCCTCCTCCGGTTTTTTTTTTTTTTTTTTTTTTTTTTTTTTTTTTTTTACGTTGTGCTGACCTTCGTTCTTTAAATGACGCTATCCCGAGAAGGACACATAAAGGCGAGCCGTAATGGCCTCATCTTCGGCAGGCTCCTCCGGTTTTTTTTTCGGTTATTTCTCTGAGGTTTTTTTTTTTTTTTATGTTGTGCTGACCTACGTTCTTTAAATGACGCTATCCCGAGAAGGACACATAAAGGCGAGCCGTAATGGCCTCATCTTCGGCAGGCTCCTCCGGTTTTTTTTTTCGGTTATTTCTCAGAGTTTTTTTTTTCTTTACGTTGTGCTGACCTTCGTTCTTTAAATGACGCTATCCCGAGAAGGACACATAAAGGCGAGCCGTAATGGCCTCATCTTCGGCAGGCTCCTTCGGTTTTTTTTTTCGGTTATTTCTCTGATTTTTTTTTTTATTTACGTTGTGCTGACCTTCGTTCTTTAAATGACGCTATCCCGAGAAGGACACATAAAGGCGAGCCGTAATGGCCTCATCTTCGGCAGGCTCCTCCGTTTTTTTTTCGGTTATTTCTCAGAGTTTTTTTTTTCTTTACGTTGTGCTGACCTTCGTTCTTTAAATGACGCTATCCCGAGAAGGACACATAAAGGCGAGCCGTAATGGCCTCATCTTCGGTAGGCTCCTCCGGTTTTTTTTTCGGTTATTTCTCTGAGGTTTTTTTTTTTTTTTTTATTTATGTTGTGCTGACCTACGTTCTTTAAATGACGCTATCCCGAGAAGGACACATAAAGGCGAGCCGTAATGGCCTCATCTTCGGCAGGCTCCTTCGGTTTTTTTTTTCGGTTATTTCTCTGATTTTTTTTTTATTTACGTTGTGCTGACCTTCGTTCTTTAAATGACGCTATCCCGAGAAGGACACATAAAGGCGAGCCGTAATGGCCTCATCTTCGGCAGGCTCCTCCGTTTTTTTTTCGGTTATTTCTCAGAGTTTTTTTTTTCTTTACGTTGTGCTGACCTTCGTTCTTTAAATGACGCTATCCCGAGAAGGACACATAAAGGCGAGCCGTAATGGCCTCATCTTCGGCAGGCTCCTCCGGTTTTTTTTTCGGTTATTTCTCTGAGTTTTTTTTTTTTTTTTTTTTTTTTTTTTTTTTTTTTTTTTTTTTAACGTTGTGCTGACCTTCGTTCTTTAAATGACGCTATCCCGAGAAGGACACATAAAGGCGA
>NC_142435.1:66835000-66932500 GCF_059453495.1 Arachis ipaensis
TTTTTTTTATATATATATATATATATATATACGTTGTGCTGACCTTCGTTCTTTAAATGACGCTATCCCGAGAAGGACACATAAAGGCGAGCAGTAATGGCCTCATCTTCGGCAGGCTCCTCCGTTTTTTTTTTCGGTTATTTCTCAGAGTTTTTTTTTTTTCTTTACGTTGTGCTGACCTTCGTTCTTTAAATGACGCTATCCCGAGAAGGACACATAAAGGCGAGCCGTAATGGCCTCATCTTCGGCAGGCTCCTCCGGTTTTTTTTTCGGTTATTTCTCTGAGGTTTTTTTTTTTTTTTATGTTGTGCTGACCTACGTTCTTTAAATGACGCTATCTCGAGAAGGACACATAAAGGCGAGCCGTAATGGCCTCATCTTCGGCAGGCTCCTCCGGTTTTTTTTTTCGGTTATTTCTCAGAGTTTTTTTTTTCTTTACGTTGTGCTGACCTTCGTTCTTTAAATGACGCTATCCCGAGAAGGACACATAAAGGCGAGCCGTAATGGCCTCATCTTCGGCAGGCTCCTTCGGTTTTTTTTTTCGGTTATTTCTCTGATTTTTTTTTTATTTACGTTGTGCTGACCTTCGTTCTTTAAATGACGCTATCCCGAGAAGGACACATAAAGGCGAGCCGTAATGGCCTCATCTTCGGCAGGCTCCTCCGTTTTTTTTTCGGTTATTTCTCAGAGTTTTTTTTTTCTTTACGTTGTGCTGACCTTCGTTCTTTAAATGACGCTATCCCGAGAAGGACACATAAAGGCGAGCCGTAATGGCCTCATCTTCGGTAGGCTCCTCCGGTTTTTTTTTCGGTTATTTCTCTGAGTTTTTTTTTTTTTTTTTTTTTTTTTTTTTTTTTTAATACGTTGTGCTGACCTTCGTTCTTTAAATGACGCTATCCCGAGAAGGACACATAAAGGCGAGCCGTAATGGCCTCATCTTCGGCAGGCTCCTCCGGTTTTTTTTTTCGGTTATTTCTCTGAGTTTTTTTTTTTTTTTACGTTGTACTGACCATCGTTCTTTAAATGACGCTATTGATGAGATATTTTGGTGAGAAACGAATCTCTCCCAAAACACCCAAAACTAACCGGCAAGTGTACCGGGTCGTATCAAGTAATAAAAACTCACGGGAGTGAGGTCGATCCCACAGGGATTGAAGGATTGAGCAATTTTAGCTTAGTGGTTGATTTAGTCAAGCGAATCAAGTTTTGGTTGGGTGATTTGTGAATTGCAGAATGTAAATTGCATGAAATTAAAGAGAGCAGGAAAGTAAATTGCTGAAACTTAAAGAACAAGAAATTAAATGGCAGAAACTTAAAGTGCAAGAAATGTAAATTGCGGAATCTTAAAGTGCAAGAAATGTAAATTGCTTGAAATGTAAGGGGGATTGGGATGTGGATTTGCAGAATTTAAACAAGGAAAAGTTGAATTGCATTAAACAGAAGAGGAAAAGGGAATTGGGGTTGAACCGGATCTTGAAGCAGTAAAGTAAATGAACATTAAAAGTAAGGAACAGAGAATTGAAATGAGAAATTCAGATCTCAGGACCCAGAGACTAGAAAACCAAGTCTAGATCTCAATGCCTTCCTAGATCCAATAAGAACAGTAGCAAGGAAATTGTAAATTGCAAAGAAAAGAGATGAAGAACAATGAACCGGAAATGAAATTCAATTAACAGTAAAGTAAAGAAACAGAGAGATCCAAGATTGAGATTGAAACAGAATTTCTTCAATTCTCCAATCCAAGATTCAAGACAAAAGTAAAATGAAATTGCAAGTAAAAGGAAACAAAGAAATTCAAGTTCACTCAGTAACAAAAGCTTCCCAAAAACTATTATGAAAATTCTGAAAGGAAAGCTCCCCTCTATAACTTGAATTCTATCCTATTTATACACTTTCCAAAAATGATCTTCAAGCCTTGAGTTGGGCCTTTGTTCTTGGTGGAATTGGGTTGAAAGAGGCCTTGGTTGATTGCTCTTGAAGATTGAAGAAGAACCGAAGTGAACCAATTGAACCGGTTTTTGAAGTTGGCCAAAGATGATCTCAACGTTAGGGTCAAAGTTAGGGGTCTAACTTTGCCCCTAACTTTTCATAGCAGCAAGCTTGATTTCCTGGTTTGGACGTTGGTGCCAACGTTAGGGGTCTAACTTTGACCCTAACGTTGGCCTTGCTTAGTGCTAGTGGCGCCAACGTTAGCCTCCAAGTTAGGGGGCTAACGTTGGCGCAAACGTTGGTGCCCAGGGGAGAAACTCTCAAGTTCCAACGTTAGCCTCCAAGTTAGGGGGCTAACGTTGGAGCTAACGTTGGCCACTTCCAGGGAGTGATTTACATGCCCAACGTTAGCCTCCAAGTTAGGGGGCTAACGTTGGGGCTAACTTCATGCAACCCGGTTCAATTTTCACTTATTCCATTGTCCTCTCTTCACTCCTAGCCATTCCTCTTTGCTTCAACCTTTCTCCAAGCCTTCTTCACCTATCATTGATCAACCAAACTAATCAAAGCTTTGCTCAAAATCATGAGGTATTCAATCTTCCACAATATGCAACAAATATAGCACAAAACCTCATGAAATGGCATGAATTCACATATGGTTGGTTCAATCAAGGGAAACATGAAAATCTACTCAATTAGCTTGCTTGTAGCTCAAGAAAGTGCATAATTCTAATGAAAACAAAAGAAAAAGACTAGCTAAAATGGGCTAAGATGACTTGTCATCACAACACCAAACTTAAAGCTTGCTTGTCCCCAAGCAAGAAATAGATTTATGCTCCAAGGTTCTTTCAATTAAGATGGATTGAGGAACACTTGTAAAGTGCAGTGAGTGAAGTGATCAAGTATCAGTGGGATAAATTCTAAATCATATGCTCATGCAAGGGCTTCAGTGCTCACTAGTCCTTACATATTGGGAGTCGTAGGTCTTAGGATTTTCATCCAAACGGTGTCATGGAGATCTCTTTATATGTAGTCACCTTGAAGCAGCTTATAGTTTATGTGCTTTGGCCTCGACTCTAAGTATCATGTCTCAAGGCGGCTCTTTAGATAAGCTTTCAATCAATACTCCTAAACCAGTTGGTTTTAAGGTATTAGGTGTTGAAGCACCCCTGAGGATTTACTTGCTCAAGCCTCTTTCCTTGACACACTTCAACCACAAGCATTTACTAGGATAACAACTCTTTGAGTTTTTGTTTCTTTCTTTCTTTTTCTGCCTAGTAATTGATGCTCAGAGCCTTGGGCCATATTTCTTTTGTTTTTGTATTTTCTTTTCTTTCTTTTTTTTTGTTTGCTGTTTCTTGGATCAATAAATTTTTGAGAATCTCCACAAAACTTCTTTGAACTTCATGTCCCGCCTATGAGCTCCCATGCAAGTTTTCACAAGCATGCAACCTCAATACAAAATCATATAACCAGAACCACCACTTTTCCTAATCTTTTGCTTGCCTCAAAATTGTTTAATTCCTCAATCTTTCTTTTCAAAGAACTTTCATGTGATGCATTTCTTGAAACTGGAGTGCAAACAAGTTTTGAAGATAAGAATGTTGTGAATGATCAGACACCTTGCTTATTGAATTATAAAGAAAGACTATGCTATGCAGGCAGGGGAAAATAAAAAAAAAAAAAAAAAAAAAAAAGAGAAACTATGCTATGCAGATAGGCAGGGCAGATCAGAATACAATTCAACTTTCAATTACAGCAATATTTGATGCAAAACAATGACTTAACAATACAACCTGTTGAAGTTTACTTGCTTTCCTTCTTCTCATCATCATCATTGCTGTCTTCTAGATTCATCTTTTGTTTCTTTGGTTGATGATGCTTTAATCCTTCCAACAGCTTGTATGGACCTCTGCAATGATATTGAAAGTTGCTTGTTCCCCAAGCACTTGGAAATAATGGTTAATCTGCATGATTTATTTGTGGGCTTTTTGAACTTACTTTGGTGTGGGAACACCAAACTTAGTACCTTGCCAATGCATCGGATTAACCATGTGTGATAATTTCTTTTTTTTTCTTTTTCAAAAGTAAAAGAACTGGAAACTAAGAAAAACAGTAAAATGGCTAACTAGTTCATCCAGTATGCTTGAAGCCTACATTATGCAAGAAGTGAGAATGTGTTTTATAATGGGATTTTGGTGAAACACCAAACTTAAAATCCTGCATTCTCCTTTAGATTGTTTTGGTGTGCAACACCAAAATTAGCTTCTTGCATTATAGATAAAACTAATTAACCTTTTTATTAAAATAGTTATGAACAGAAAACTACCTCGGGTTGGGTTGCCTCCCAACAAGCGCTCTTTTATTGTCACTAGCTTGACATCCTTCATCCTCTGATCATGGAAGTTGAGGTCTCTGTTGCCTTTGGTTTCCTCCTCTTATCGTAGGCTTTTCCTTGTTTTCCATAACTGCTTTCCCTTTCAACTCAGCAGCTTTTTCATTGTTCTTTGAGTCATCTTCATTGGCTCTTAGGGATATATTTCCCTCTCTCTCACCCAGTTTAGCAGGGTTTTGAACCATTTGTTCCATGTACCTTTCAATTCTCTTGAGATATGCCTCCTGGTTTTTCCTTATGTCCTCCTGTTCTATTAATGTCATTTCTTGAATTTTCATAAGCCTTTCCATCATCATTTCTAGAACATAGAGTTTTTGGAAGTTTAGGACTGGTTGTGACTGTGTTAATTGTGGTGATTGATGTAAGTCATTTTGGGCAGGTGGTGAGGTAGGATAGGGTTGGAGATGTGTATATTGGGGTAGTGTGTAGTGATTTTTGTTGGCATGGTGGTGTTTTTGCAGGTTTGGAAAGTTGGGGTTATTATAGTTGAGGTCCCTTTGTTCATGATTCTGAGGTTCCCTCATTCTTAAATAAGAATGTGGTTTCCATGGTGGAAATTGTGCATTCACTGTGGCAGAATGTAGAGAATCAATTTGTCTAGCTATTGATTCCAAGTGCTGCTGAGTTTGCTGGTGTAGCTGCTTGTTTTGATTCATGATTGCTCTTACTCCTTCAAGATTCATTACTTCCTTTTCTGAAATTGTATTCCGTGGCGTCTCAAATGAGTGTTGGTTATTGGCTCTTTTGTCACTGAACTCTGCAGTTCCTTGGATGGTTGCTGTTGCCTTGAGTAGGCCATCTGAGAAGTAATCTACTGCTTTTCTTGTTTCGGAGGTTAATCCTTCATAGAATGCTCGAAAATCCACCTTGTCATTTGATTTCTTGTATCTCTCCCATGCTTTGAACAGTGGTTCTTCTTTTCTTTGTATGAATGGGTGTACTCCTTCTTTCATCTTGATGTGTTGTTGGGGTGGGGAAAATTTGGCTAGAAACTTGGCAACCAATTCATCCCAACTAGTTATACTTCCTTGAGGAAAGGTTTCAAGCCATTGTGCCGCTTCATCCTTCAGTGAGAAGGGAAATAACATGAGCTTAATGGTATCATGGTCTACACCATTGAGATTGACAGCCCCACATGTTTTCAGAAAAATGGATAGGTGCTGTTTAGAGTCCTCCAAGGGATTTCCACCATAGGAACAATTGTTCTCTATTAGTGTAATGAGTTGTGGCTTCATGTTGTGATGTTCTTCTTTCTCAGAAACTCCTTCTTCCCTGTGATATATAAATCAACAACGGAACACACAGCGATTCTCTTGAAAATTGAGTGTAGCCGGTTGAAACAAAACTTCAAACAGTTAGTGGGTTAGTCAAAAATTAAAGAAAAAATGCTTGATCTAGATCACCACCTCACTTTATCATTGTCAATCTAGTCAATCCCCGGCAACGGCGCCAAGAACTTGATGAGATATTTTGGTGAGAAACGAATCTCTCCCAAAACACCCAAAACTAACCGGCAAGTGTACCGGGTCGTATCAAGTAATAAAAACTCACGGGAGTGAGGTCGATCCCACAGGGATTGAAGGATTGAGCAATTTTAGCTTAGTGGTTGATTTAGTCAAGCGAATCAAGTTTTGGTTGGGTGATTTGTGAATTGCAGAATGTAAATTGCATGAAATTAAAGAGAGCGGGAAAGTAAATTGCTGAAACTTAAAGAACAAGAAATTAAATGGCAGAAACTTAAAGTGCAAGAAATGTAAATTGCGGAATCTTAAAGTGCAAGAAATGTAAATTGCTTGAAATGTAAGGGGGATTGGGATGTGGATTTGCAGAATTTAAACAAGGAAAAGTTGAATTGCATTAAACAGAAGAGGAAAAGGGAATTGGGGTTGAACCGGATCTTGAAGCAGTAAAGTAAATGAACATTAAAAGTAAGGAACAGAGAATTGAAATGAGAAATTCAGATCTCAGGACCCAGAGACTAGAAAACCAAGTCTAGATCTCAATGCCTTCCTAGATCCAATAAGAACAGTAGCAAGGAAATTGTAAATTGCAAAGAAAAGAGATGAAGAACAATGAACCGGAAATGAAATTCAATTAACAGTAAAGTAAAGAAACAGAGAGATCCAAGATTGAGATTGAAACAGAATTTCTTCAATTCTCCAATCCAAGATTCAAGACAAAAGTAAAATGAAATTGCAAGTAAAAGGAAACAAAGAAATTCAAGTTCACTCAGTAACAAAAGCTTCCCAAAAACTATTATGAAAATTCTGAAAGGAAAGCTCCCCTCTATAACTTGAATTCTATCCTATTTATACACTTTCCAAAAATGATCTTCAAGCCTTGAGTTGGGCCTTTGTTCTTGGTGGAATTGGGTTGAAAGAGGCCTTGGTTGATTGCTCTTGAAGATTGAAGAAGAACCGAAGTGAACCAATTGAACCGGTTTTTGAAGTTGGCCAAAGATGATCTCAACGTTAGGGTCAAAGTTAGGGGTCTAACTTTGCCCCTAACTTTTCATAGCAGCAAGCTTGATTTCCTGGTTTGGACGTTGGTGCCAACGTTAGGGGTCTAACTTTGACCCTAACGTTGGCCTTGCTTAGTGCTAGTGGCGCCAACGTTAGCCTCCAAGTTAGGGGGCTAACGTTGGCGCAAACGTTGGTGCCCAGGGGAGAAACTCTCAAGTTCCAACGTTAGCCTCCAAGTTAGGGGGCTAACGTTGGAGCTAACGTTGGCCACTTCCAGGGAGTGATTTACATGCCCAACGTTAGCCTCCAAGTTAGGGGGCTAACGTTGGGGCTAACTTCATGCAACCCGGTTCAATTTTCACTTATTCCATTGTCCTCTCTTCACTCCTAGCCATTCCTCTTTGCTTCAACCTTTCTCCAAGCCTTCTTCACCTATCATTGATCAACCAAACTAATCAAAGCTTTGCTCAAAATCATGAGGTATTCAATCTTCCACAATATGCAACAAATATAGCACAAAACCTCATGAAATGGCATGAATTCACATATGGTTGGTTCAATCAAGGGAAACATGAAAATCTACTCAATTAGCTTGCTTGTAGCTCAAGAAAGTGCATAATTCTAATGAAAACAAAAGAAAAAGACTAGCTAAAATGGGCTAAGATGACTTGTCATCAGCTATCCCGAGAAGGACACCTAAAGGCGAGCCGTAATGGCCTCATCTTTGGCAGGCTCCTCCGGTTTTTTTTTTCGGTTATTTCTCAAAGTTTTTTTTTTATTTTTTTTTTTTACGTTGTGTTGACCATCGTTCTTTAAATGACGCTATCCCAAGAAGGACACATAAAGGCGAGCCGTAATGGCTTCATCTTCGGCAGGCTCCTTCGGTTTTTTTTTCGGTTATTTCTCTGAGTTTTTTTTTTTTTTTTTTTTACGTTGGGCTGACCATCGTTTTTTAAATGACGCTATCCCGAGAAGGACACATAAAGGCGAGCCGTAATGGCCTCATCTTCGGCAGGCTCCTCCGGTTTTTTTTTTCGGTTATTTCTCAGAGTTTTTTTTTTTTTTTTTATATATATATATATATATATATACGTTGTGCTGACCTTCGTTCTTTAAATGACGCTATCCCGAGAAGGACACATAAAGGTGAGCTGTAATGGCCTCATCTTCGGCAGCCTCCTCGGGTTTTTTTTTTTTTTTTTTTTTTTTTTTTTTTTTTTTTTTTTACGTTGTGCTGACCTTCGTTCTTTAAATGACGCTATCCCGAGAAGGACACATAAAGGCGAGCCGTAATGGCCTCATCTTCGGCAGGCTCCTCCGGTTTTTTTTTCGGTTATTTCTCTGAGGTTTTTTTTTTTTTTTTTTATGTTGTGCTGACCTACGTTCTTTAAATGACGCTATCCCGAGAAGGACACATAAAGGCGAGCCGTAATGGCCTCATCTTCGGCAGGCTCCTCCGGTTTTTTTTTCGGTTATTTCTCAGAGTTTTTTTTTTTCTTTACGTTGTGCTGACCTTCGTTCTTTAAATGACGCTATCCCGAGAAGGACACATAAAGGCGAGCCGTAATGGCCTCATCTTCGGCAGGCTCCTTCGTTTTTTTTTTTCGGTTATTTCTCTGATTTTTTTTTTTATTTACGTTATGCTGACCTTCGTTCTTTAAATGACGCTATCCCGAGAAGGACACATAAAGGCGAGCCGTAATGGCCTCATCTTCGGCAGGCTCCTCCGTTTTTTTTTCGGTTATTTCTCAGAGTTTTTTTTTTTCTTTACGTTGTGCTGACCTTCGTTCTTTAAATGACGCTATCCCGAGAAGGACACATAAAGGCGAGCCGTAATGGCCTCATCTTCGGCAGGCTCCTCCGGTTTTTTTTTCGGTTATTTCTCTGAGTTTTTTTTTTTATATACGTTGTGCTGACCTTCGTTCTTTAAATGACGCTATCCCGAGAAGGACACATAAAGGCGAGCCGTAATGGCCTCATCTTCGGCAGGCTCCTCCAGTTATTTTTTTTCGGTTATTTCTCAGAGTTTTTTTTTTCTTTACGTTGTGCTGACCTTTGTCCTTTAAATGACGCTATCCCGAGAAGGACACATAAAGGCGAGCCGTAATGGCCTCATCTTCGGCAGGCTCCTTCGGTTTTTTTTTTCGGTTATTTCTCTGAGTTTTTTTTTTTTTTTTTACGTTGTGCTGACCATCGTCCTTTAAATGACGCTATCCCGAGAAGGACACATAAAGGCGAGCCGTAATGGCCTCATCTTCGGCAGGCTCCTCCGGTTTTTTTTTTCGGTTATTTCTCTGAGTTTTTTTTTTTTTTTTTTACGTTGTGCTGACCATCGTTCTTTAAATGACGCTATCCCGAGAAGGACACATAAAGGCGAGCCGTAATGGCCTCATCTTCGGCAGGCTCCTCCGGTTTTTTTTTTCGGTTATTTCTCTGAGTTTTTTTTTTTTTTTTGTTATGTGATGGGATTTTTGTGAAAACGAATTTCAACATCCAATCTAACCGGCAAGTATACCGGGTCGCATCAAGTAATAATAACTCACATGAGTGAGGTCGATCCCACAGGGATTGAAGGATTGAGCAATTTTAGTTTAGTGGTTGATTTAGTCAAGCGAATCAAGATTTGGTTGAGTGATTGTAACTTGCAGAAACTAAATTTGCTTGGAAAGTAAAGGGGGAGGGGTAAAATGCAGTAAATTAAAGAGCAGGAAAGTAAAGAGGCAGATTCTTAAAGTGCAAGTAATATAAATTGCAGAAACTTAGATTGCAAGAAATGTAAATGGCTGAAGCTTAAAGTGCAAGAAATGTAAATTTCTTGAATCATAAAGGGGTTTGGGAATTGGGATTGCAGAATTTAAACAAGCAGAATTAAATTGCATCAAACAGCAAAGCAAAAGATGAATTGAATTGGAATGGATCTCAAACAGAAGAGTAAAATACTTTGAAGAAATTAAAAACAGGAAAGCAGTGCTTAATTTGCAGCAAAGTAAAAGAGGTTGGAGATCTCAGGAGTGGAGGAGACTAGATAACAAGTCTAGATCTCAAATCCTTCCTTGATCCAACAAGATCAATTGCAAAAGGAATAAAGAAGAGTAAGTTGCAGAAAGCTGTAGAAGATGAAGCAGTGAATCAAACAGAAAATGAAATTTCAATTGTGCAGAAAAATTAAACAAGATCTCAAGGTGAGATTGAAACAGAAGTTCTTCAATTCTCCACCCAAGATCCAAAGCAAGAAAATAAAAGAGTGCTCAAGCAAGAACCAAGAAGGAGAGAGATCAACTCTCCTCCCAAGTTCTCTGAAATTACCAACTCAAAGCAAAGAGTTCAAAATTAAAATGAAAGCTAAAAAGGAAAATTCAAAGTAAAGTCTCCACCCCCCTAATTACATCAATCTAACTCCTATTTATACACTTTCTATTCTTGGATTTTGGAATTTGGATGGGCTTTTGATTTGGTGAAGATTTGAATTAAATTGGATTTTTGGTTGAATTTTCAGCCCATGAAGAAATTGCTTCCAGGGGAGTGCTCAGCTCACAAAGTGAGCTGAGCTTTGGCACTTAGTGTGAGGAATGGTAGCGTGCGTGTTGCTGGGTGCATCAGGGGAGAACTCAGCTCACTTTGTGAGATGAGCGCTAGTGCCAAATTGTGCGCCTTGATCCCTTAAAATATTTCGCGTGCCAAGTCTCGGACATCTTTCAAGGTAGCGCTCTAGTGGTGCTGGGAGTGCACCTTCCTTGCTGAAGCCTCCGTGTTCGAGACTTGCTGGTAGCATTTTGGCCAATTTTGGCTTATTTTCCTTGCAAGGAGCGCTCCACACTCTCCCTTGGGTCATGGGTTCAAGCCTTGGAGCATGCATTTGCAAATCATTTTTCTTTGAATTTCTTCCTTAGCGCTCTCGATAATGCTCACTTTGTGAGCTGAGCTTGGTCTTCTTTTCCTTATTTTTTTGCCTTCATGTTGTGCTCAGCTCACAAAGTGAGCTGAGCTTTATGCCTTGGTCCCTTGAGGATAAGTGTAGCGCTCACTTAGTGAGCTTTGGAGGGAGCTTCATGGTTTTGTTGCACCACACTTCCTCTTTTCTTGGCCAACTTTTTCTTCTTTGAGCCACACTTCTTAGGCCACGCTTTCTTCTTTTCTTCTTTTCTTCACCTACAATTAATCAAAACAACCAATCAAAGTATCACCAAATTCACAAGGTTTACAAATCATACAAATGCAATTAAATTTGGCCTAAACCTCATGATTTAGTATCAATTATATGGTGGTTGTTTGATTAAGAGAAGTAATGCAATTCCATTCCAAATTACTTACTTAGAGTACAAGAAAGTGTATAAAACCAAATGAAAATGAAGGAAAAGACTATTAAAAAAGGGTATATGAAGGAAAAGACTATTAAAAAAGAGTTTTTTTTTTCTTTTTTTTTTCTTTTTTACGTTGTACTGACCATCGTTCTTTAAATGACGCTATCCCGAGAAGGACACCTAAAGGCGAGCCGTAATGGCCTCATCTTTGGCAGGCTCCTCCGGTTTTTTTTTTCGGTTATTTCTCAGAGGTTTTTTTTTTTTTTTTTTTTTTTTTTTTTTTTTTTTACGTTGTGCTGACCTTCGTTCTTTAAATGACGCTATCCCGAGAAGGACACATAAAGGCGAGCTGTAATGGCGTCATCTTCGGCAGGCTCCTCCGGTTTTTTTTTCGGTTTTTTCTCAGAGTTTTTTTTTTTTTTTTTATATTACGTTGTGCTGACCTTTGTTCTTTAAATGACGCTATCCCGAGAAGGACACATAAAGGCGAGCCGTAATGGCCTCATCTTCGGCAGGCTCCTCCGGTTTTTTTTCGGTTTTTTCTCAGAGTTTTTTTTTTTTCTTTTTTACGTTGTGCTGACCTTCGTTCTTTAAATGACGCTATCCCGAGAAGGACACATAAAGGCGAGCCGTAATGGCCTCATCTTCGGCAGGCTCCTCCGTTTTTTTTTTTCGGTTATTTCTCAGAGTTTTTTTTTTTCTTTACGTTGTGCTGACCTTCGTTCTTTAAATGACGCTATCCCGAGAAGGACACATAAAGGCGAGCCGTAATGGCCTCATCTTCGGCAGGCTCCTCCGGTTTTTTTTTTCGGTTATTTCTCAGAGTTTTTTTTTTTTCTTTACGTTGTGCTGACCTTCGTTCTTTAAATGACGCTATCCCGAGAAGGACACATAAAGGCGAGCCGTAATGGCCTCATCTTCGGCAGGCTCCTCCGGTTTTTTTTTTTTGTTATTTCTCAGAGTTTTTTTTTTCTTTACCTTGTGCTGACCTTCGTTCTTTAAATGACGCTATCCCGAGAAGGACACATAAAGGCGAGCCGTAATGGCCTCATCTTCGGCAGGCTCCTCTGGTTTTTTTTTTCGGTTATTTCTCTGAGTTTTTATATATATATATATATATATATATATATATATATATATATATATATATATATATATATATATATATATATATATATATATATATATACGTTGTGCTGACCTTCGTTCTTTAAATGACGCTATCCCGAGAAGGACACATAAAGGCGAGTTGTAATGGCCTCATCTTCGGCAGGCTCCTCCGGTTTTTTTTTCGGTTATTTCTCTGAGTTTTTTTTTTTTTTTTTTTTTTTTTTACGTTGTGCTGACCATCGTTCTTTAAATGACGCTATCCCGAGAAGGACACATAAAGGCGAGCCGTAATGGCTTCATCTTCGGCAGGCTCCTCCGGTTTTTTTTTTCGGTTATTTCTCAGAGTTTTTTTTTTTTCTTTACGTTGTGCTGACCTTCGTTCTTTAAATGACGCTATCCCGAGAAGGACACATAAAGGCGAGCCGTAATGGCCTCATCTTCGGCAGGCTCCTTCGGTTTTTTTTTTCGGTTATTTCTCTGAGTTTTTCTTTTTTTTTTTTTTTTTTTTTTTTTTTTTTTTTTTTACGTTGTGCTGACCATCGTTCTTTAAATGACGCTATCTCGAGAAGGACACATAAAGGCGAGCCGTAATGGCCTCATCTTCGGCAGACTCCTCCGGTTTTTTTTTCGGTTATTTCTCTGAGTTTTTTTTTTTCTTTTTTTTTTTTTTTGTTTTTACGTTGTACTGACCATCGTTCTTTAAATGACGCTATCCCGAGAAGGACACCTAAAGGCGAGCCGTAATGGCCTCATCTTTGGCAGGCTCATCCGGTTTTTTTTTTTCGGTTATTTCTCAGAGGTTTTTTTTTTTTTTTTTTTTTTTTTTTTTTTTTTTTTTTTTTTTTTTTTTTTACGTTGTGCTGACCTTCGTTCTTTAAATGACGCTATCCCGAGAAGGACACATAAAGGCGAGCTGTAATGGCGTCATCTTCGGCAGGCTCCTCCGGTTTTTTTTTCGGTTTTTTCTCAGAGTTTTTTTTTTTTTATATTACGTTGTGCTGACCTTTGTTCTTTAAATGACGCTATCCCGAGAAGGACACATAAAGGCGAGCCGTAATGGCCTCATCTTCGGCAGGCTCCTCCGGTTTTTTTTCGGTTTTTTCTCAGAGTTTTTTTTTTTCTTTTTTACGTTGTGCTGACCTTCGTTCTTTAAATGACGCTATCCCGAGAAGGACACATAAAGGCGAGCCGTAATGGCCTCATCTTCGGCAGGCTCCTCCGGTTTTTTTTTCGGTTATTTCTCTGAGTTTTTTTTTTCTTTTTTTTTTTTTTTTTACGTTGTACTGACCATCGTTCTTTAAATGACGCTATCCCGAGAAGGACACCTAAAGGCGAGCCGTAATGGCCTCATCTTTGGCAGGCTCCTCCGGTTTTTTTTTCGGTTTTTTCTCTGAGTTTTTTTTTTTTTTTTAACGTTGTGCTGACCATCGTTCTTTAAATGACGCTATCCCGAGAAGGACACATAAAGGCGAGCCGTAATGGCCTCATCTTCGGCAGGCTCCTCCGGTTTTTTTTTCGGTTATTTCTCAGAGTTTTTTTTTTTTTCTTTACGTTGTGTTGACCTTCGTTCTTTAAATGACGCTATCCCGAGAAGGACACATAAAGGCGAGCCGTAATGGCCTCATCATCGGCAGGCTCCTTCGGTTTTTTTTTCGGTTATTCCTCTGAGTTTTTTTTTTTTTTTTTTTTTTTTTTTTTTTTTTTTTTTTTTTTTTTTTACGTTGTGCTGACCATCGTTCTTTAAATGACGCTATCTCGAGAAGGACACATAAAGGCGAGCCGTAATGGCCTCATCTTCGGCAGGCTCCTCCGGTTTTTTTTTTCGATTATTTCTCTGAGTTTTTTTTTTTTTTTTTTTTTTTTTTTTTTTTTTTTTTTTTTTTTTTTTTTTTTTTTTTTTTTTTTTTACGTTGGGCTGACCATCGTTTAATAAATGACGCTATCCCGAGAAGGACACATAAAGGCGAGCCGTAATGGCCTCATCTTCGGCAGGCTCCTCCGGTTTTTTTTTTCGGTTATTTCTCTGAGTTTTTTTTTTTTTTTTTTTTTTTTTTTAATATATACGTTGTGCTGACCTTCGTTCTTTAAATGACGCTATCCCGAGAAGGACACATAAAGGCGAGCTGTAATGGCCTCATCTTCGGCAGGCTCCTCCGGTTTTTTTTTTCGGTTTTTTTTTTTTTTTTTTTTTTTTTTTTTTTTTTTTTTAACGTTGTGCTGACCTTCGTTCTTTAAATGACGCTATCCCGAAAAAGACACATAAAGGCGAGCCGTAATGGCCTCATCTTCGGCAGGCTCCTCCGGTTTTTTTTTCGGTTATTTCTCTGAGGTTTTTTTTTTGATGTTGTGCTGACCTACGTTCTTTAAATGACGCTATCCCGAGAATGACACATAAAGGCGAGCAGTAATGGCCGCATCTTCGGCAGGCTCCTCCGGTTTTTTTTTCGGTTTTTTCTCTGATTTTTTTTTTTTTTTTTTTTTTTTTTTTTTTTTTACGTTGTGCTGACCTTCGTTCTTTAAATGACGCTATCCCGAGAAGGACACATAAAGGCGAGCCGTAATGGCCTCATCTTCGGCAGGCTCCTCCGGTTTTTTTTTCGGTTATTTCTCTGAGGTTTTTTTTTTTTTTTTTTATGTTGTGCTGACCTACGTTCTTTAAATGACGCTATTGCGAGAAGGACACATAAAGGCAAGCCGTAATGGCCTCATCTTCGGCAGGCTCCTCCGGTTTTTTTTTTCGGTTATTTCTCTGAGTTTTTTTTTTTTATTTTTTTATTTTTACGTTGTGCTGACCTTCATTCTTTAAATGACGCTATCCCGAGAAGGACACATAAAGGCGAGCCGTAATGGCCTCATCTTCGGCAGGCACCTCCGGTTTTTTTTTTCGGTTATTTCTCAGAGTTTTTTTTTTTCTTTACGTTGTGCTGACCTTCGTTCTTTAAATGACGCTATCCCGAGATGGACACATAAAGGCGAGCCGTAATGGCCTCATCTTCGGCAGGCTCCTTCGGTTTTTTTTTCGGTTATTTCTCTGAGTTTTTTTTTTTTTTTATTTACGTTGTGCTGACCTTCGTTCTTTAAATGACGCTATCCCGAGAAGGACACATAAAGGCGAGCCGTAATGGCCTCATCTTCGGCAGGCTCCTCCGTTTTTTTTTTCGGTTATTTCTCAGAGTTTTTTTTTTTTTTTTACGTTGTGCTGACCATCGTTCTTTAAATGACGCTATCCCAAGAAGGACACATAAAGGCGAGCCGTAATGGCCTCATCTTCGGCAGGCTCCTCCGGTTTTTTTTTTCGGTTATTTCTCTGAGTTTTTTTTTTTTTTTACGTTGTGCTGACCATCGTTCTTTAAATGACGCTATCCCGAGAAGGACACATAAAGGCGAGCCGTAATGGCCTCATCTTCGGCAGGCTCCTCCGGTTTTTTTTTTCGGTTATTTCTCTGAGTTTTTTTTTTTTTCGTTGTGCTGACCTTCGTTCTTTAAATGACGCTATCCCGAGAAGGACACATAAAGGCGAGCCGTAATGGCCTCATCTTCGGCAAGCTCGTCCGGTTTTTTTTTTTGTTATTTCTCAGAGTTTTTTTTTTCTTTACGTTGTGCTGACCTTCGTTCTTTAAATGACGCTATCCCGAGAAGGACACATAAAGGCGAGCCGTAATGGCCTCATCTTCGGCAGGCTCCTCTGGTTTTTTTTTCGGTTATTTCTCTGAGTTTATATATATATATATATATATATATATATATATATATATATATATATATATATATATATATATATATATATATATATATATATATATATATATATATACGTTGTGCTGACCTTCGTTCTTTAAATGACGCTATCCCGAGAAGGACACATAAAGGCGAGCTGTAATGGCCTCATCTTCGGCAGGCTCCTCCGGTTTTTTTTTCGGTTATTTCTCTGAGTTTTTTTTTTTTTTTTTTTTTTTTTTTTTTTTTTTTTTTTTTTTTTTTTTTTTTTTTTTTTTTTTTTTACGTTGTGCTGACCATCGTTCTTTAAATGACGCTATCCCGAGAAGGACACATAAAGGCGAGCCGTAATGGCTTCATCTTCGGCAGGCTCCTCCGGTTTTTTTTTCGGTTATTTCTCAGAGTTTTTTTTTTTTTTTCTTTACGTTGTGCTGACCTTCGTTCTTTAAATGACGCTATCCCGAGAAGGACACATAAAGGCGAGCCGTAATGGCCTCATCTTCGGCAGGCTCCTTCGGTTTTTTTTTTCGGTTATTTCTCTGAGTTTTTTTTTTTATTTTTTTTTTTGTTTTTTACGTTGTGCTGACCATCGTTCTTTAAATGACGCTATCTCGAGAAGGACACATAAAGGCGAGCCTTAATGGCCTCATCTTCGGCAGACTCCTCCGGTTTTTTTTTCGGTTATTTCTCTGAGTTTTTTTTTTTTTTTTTTTTTTTTTTTTTTTTTTTTTTTTTTTTTTTTTTTACGTTGTACTGACCATCGTTCTTTAAATGACGCTATCCCGAGAAGGACACCTAAAGGCGAGCCGTAATGGCCTCATCTTTGGCAGGCTCCTCCTGTTTTTTTTTTTCGGTTATTTCTCAGAGGTTTTTTTTTTTTTCTTTTTTTTTTTTTTTTTTTTTTTACGTTGTGCTGACCTTCGTTCTTTAAATGACGCTATCCCGAGAAGGACACATAAAGGCGAGCTGTAATGGCGTCATCTTCGGTAGGCTCCTCCGGTTTTTTTTTCGGTTTTTTCTCAGAGTTTTTTTTTTTTTTTATATTACGTTGTGCTGACCTTTGTTCTTTAAATGACGCTATCCCGAGAAGGACACATAAAGGCGAGCCGTAATGGCCTCATCTTCGGCAGGCTCCTCCGGTTTTTTTTCGGTTTTTTCTCAGAGTTTTTTTTTTTTTTTTTTTTTTTACGTTGTGCTGACCTTCGTTCTTTAAATGACGCTATCCCGAGAAGGACACATAAAGGCGAGCCGTAATGGCCTCATCTTCGGCAGGCTCCTCCGGTTTTTTTTTTCGGTTATTTCTCAGAGTTTTTTTTTTTTTTTTTACGTTGTGCTGACCTTCGTTCTTTAAATGACGCTATCCCGAGAAGGACACATAAAGGCGAGCTGTAATGGCGTCATCTTCGGTAGGCTCCTCCGGTTTTTTTTTCGGTTTTTTCTCAGAGTTTTTTTTTTTTTTTTATATTACGTTGTGCTGACCTTTGTTCTTTAAATGACGCTATCCCGAGAAGGACACATAAAGGCGAGCCGTAATGGCCTCATCTTCGGCAGGCTCCTCCGGTTTTTTTTCGGTTTTTTCTCAGAGTTTTTTTTTTTTTTATTTTTTACGTTGTGCTGACCTTCGTTCTTTAAATGACGCTATCCCGAGAAGGACACATAAAGGCGAGCCGTAATGGCCTCATCTTCGGCAGGCTCCTCCGGTATTTTTTTTCGGTTATTTCTCAGAGTTTTTTTTTTTCTTTACGTTGTGCTGACCTTCGTTCTTTAAATGACGCTATCTCGAGAAGGCCACATAAAGGCGAGCCGTAATGGACTCATCTTCGGCAGGCTCCTCCGGTTTTTTTTTCGGTTATTTCTCTGAGTTTTTTTTTTCTTTTTTTTTTTTTTACGTTGTACTGACCATCGTTCTTTAAATGACGCTATCCCGAGAAGGACACCTAAAGGCGAGCCGTAATGGCCTCATCTTTGGCAGGCTCCTCCGGTTTTTTTTTTCGGTTTTTTCTCAGAGTTTTTTTTTTTTTTTTTTTTTTTTTTTTTTTTTTTTTTTAACGTTGTGCTGACCATCGTTCTTTAAATGACGCTATCCCGAGAAGGACACATAAAGGCGAGCCGTAATGGCCTCATCTTCGGCAGGCTCCTCCGGTTTTTTTTTCGGTTATTTCTCAGAGTTTTTTTTTTTCTTTACGTTGTGCTGACCTTCGTTCTTTAAATGACGCTATCCCGAGAAGGACACATAAAGGCGAGCCGTAATGGCCTCATCTTCGGCAGGCTCCTCCGGTTTTTTTTTCGGTTATTTCTCAGAGTTTTTTTTTTTTTTCTTTACGTTGTGCTGACCTTCGTCCTTTAAATGACGCTATCCCGAGAAGGGCACATAAAGGCGAGCCGTAATGGCCTCATCATCGGCAGGCTCCTTCGGTTTTTTTTCGGTTATTCCTCTGAGTTTTTTTTTTTTTTTTTTTTTTTTTTTTTTTTTTTTTTTTTTTTTTTTTTTTTTTTTTACGTTGTGCTGACCATCGTTCTTTAAATGACGCTATCTCGAGAAGGACACATAAAGGCGAGACGTAATGGCCTCATCTTCGGCAGGCTCCTCCGGTTTTTTTTTTTCGGTTATTTCTCTGAGTTTTTTTTTTTTTTTTTTTTTTTTTTTTTTTTTTTTTTATATACGTTGTACTGACCATCGTTCTCTAAATGACGCTATCCCGAGAAGGACACATAAAGGCGAGCCGTAATGGCCTCATCTTTGGCAGGCTCCTCCGGTTTTTTTTTTTCGGTTATTTCTCAGAGGTTTTTTTTTTTTTTTTTTCTTTTTTTTTTTTTTTTTTTACGTTGTGCTGACCTTCGTTCTTTTAATGACGCTATCCCGAGAAGGACACATAAAGGCGAGCTGTAATGGCGTCATCTTCGGTAGGCTCCTCCGGTTTTTTTTTCGGTTTTTTCTCAGAGTTTTTTTTTTTTTTATATTACGTTGTGCTGACCTTTGTTCTTTAAATGACGCTATCCCGAGAAGGACACATAAAGGCGAGCCGTAATGGCCTCATCTTCGGCAGGCTCCTCCGGTTTTTTTTCGGTTTTTTCTCAGAGTTTTTTTTTTTTTTTTTTTTTTACGTTGTGCTGACCTTCGTTCTTTAAATGACGCTATCCCGAGAAGGACACATAAAGGCGAGCCGTAATGGCCTCATCTTCGGCAGGCTCCTCCGGTTTTTTTTTTCGGTTATTTCTCAGAGTTTTTTTTTTTCTTTACGTTGTGCTGACCTTCGTTCTTTAAATGACGCTATCCCGAGAAGGACACATAAAGGCGAGCCGTAATGGCCTCATCTTCGGCAGGCTCCTTCGGTTTTTTTTTTTCGATTATTTCTCTGAGTTTTTTTTTTTTTTTTTTTTTTTTTATTTTTTTTTTTACGTTGTGCTGACCATCGTTCTTTAAATGACGCTATCTCGAGAAGGCCACATAAAGGCGAGCCGTAATGGACTCATCTTCGGCAGGCTCCTCCGGTTTTTTTTTCGGTTATTTCTCTGAGTTTTTTTTTTCTTTTTTTTTTTTTTTTACGTTGTACTGACCATCGTTCTTTAAATGACGCTATCCCGAGAAGGACACCTAAAGGCGAGCCGTAATGGCCTCATCTTTGGCAGGCTCCTCCGGTTTTTTTTTCGGTTTTTTCTCAGAGTTTTTTTTTTTTTTTTTTTTTTTTTTTTTTTTACGTTGTACTGACCATCGTTCTTTAAATGACGCTATCCCGAGAAGGACACCTAAAGGCGAGCCGTAATGGCCTCATCTTTGGCAGGCTCCTCCTGTTTTTTTTTTTCGGTTATTTCTCAGAGGTTTTTTTTTTTTTCTTTTTTTTTTTTTTTTTTTTTTTTACGTTGTGCTGACCTTCGTTCTTTAAATGACGCTATCCCGAGAAGGACACATAAAGGCGAGCTGTAATGGCGTCATCTTCGGTAGGCTCCTCCGGTTTTTTTTTCGGTTTTTTCTCAGAGTTTTTTTTTTTTTTTTATATTACGTTGTGCTGACCTTTGTTCTTTAAATGACGCTATCCCGAGAAGGACACATAAAGGCGAGCCGTAATGGCCTCATCTTCGGCAGGCTCCTCCGGTTTTTTTTCGGTTTTTTCTCAGAGTTTTTTTTTTTTTTTTTTTTTTTTACGTTGTGCTGACCTTCGTTCTTTAAATGACGCTATCCCGAGAAGGACACATAAAGGCGAGCCGTAATGGCCTCATCTTCGGCAGGCTCCTCCGGTTTTTTTTTTCGGTTATTTCTCAGAGTTTTTTTTTTTTTTTTTACGTTGTGCTGACCTTCGTTCTTTAAATGACGCTATCCCGAGAAGGACACATAAAGGCGAGCTGTAATGGCGTCATCTTCGGTAGGCTCCTCCGGTTTTTTTTTCGGTTTTTTCTCAGAGTTTTTTTTTTTTTTATATTACGTTGTGCTGACCTTTGTTCTTTAAATGACGCTATCCCGAGAAGGACACATAAAGGCGAGCCGTAATGGCCTCATCTTCGGCAGGCTCCTCCGGTTTTTTTTCGGTTTTTTCTCAGAGTTTTTTTTTTTTTTATTTTTTACGTTGTGCTGACCTTCGTTCTTTAAATGACGCTATCCCGAGAAGGACACATAAAGGCGAGCCGTAATGGCCTCATCTTCGGCAGGCTCCTCCGGTATTTTTTTTCGGTTATTTCTCAGAGTTTTTTTTTTTCTTTACGTTGTGCTGACCTTCGTTCTTTAAATGACGCTATCTCGAGAAGGCCACATAAAGGCGAGCCGTAATGGACTCATCTTCGGCAGGCTCCTCCGGTTTTTTTTTCGGTTATTTCTCTGAGTTTTTTTTTTCTTTTTTTTTTTTTTTACGTTGTACTGACCATCGTTCTTTAAATGACGCTATCCCGAGAAGGACACCTAAAGGCGAGCCGTAATGGCCTCATCTTTGGCAGGCTCCTCCGGTTTTTTTTTTCGGTTTTTTCTCAGAGTTTTTTTTTTTTTTTTTTTTTTTTTTTTTTTTTTTTAACGTTGTGCTGACCATCGTTCTTTAAATGACGCTATCCCGAGAAGGACACATAAAGGCGAGCCGTAATGGCCTCATCTTCGGCAGGCTCCTCCGGTTTTTTTTTCGGTTATTTCTCAGAGTTTTTTTTTTTCTTTACGTTGTGCTGACCTTCGTTCTTTAAATGACGCTATCCCGAGAAGGACACATAAAGGCGAGCCGTAATGGCCTCATCTTCGGCAGGCTCCTCCGGTTTTTTTTTCGGTTATTTCTCAGAGTTTTTTTTTTTTTTCTTTACGTTGTGCTGACCTTCGTCCTTTAAATGACGCTATCCCGAGAAGGGCACATAAAGGCGAGCCGTAATGGCCTCATCATCGGCAGGCTCCTTCGGTTTTTTTTCGGTTATTCCTCTGAGTTTTTTTTTTTTTTTTTTTTTTTTTTTTTTTTTTTTTTTTTTTTTTTTTTTTTTTTTTTTTTTTTTACGTTGTGCTGACCATCGTTCTTTAAATGACGCTATCTCGAGAAGGACACATAAAGGCGAGACGTAATGGCCTCATCTTCGGCAGGCTCCTCCGGTTTTTTTTTTTCGGTTATTTCTCTGAGTTTTTTTTTTTTTTTTTTTTTTTTTTTTTTTTTTATATACGTTGTACTGACCATCGTTCTCTAAATGACGCTATCCCGAGAAGGACACATAAAGGCGAGCCGTAATGGCCTCATCTTTGGCAGGCTCCTCCGGTTTTTTTTTTTCGGTTATTTCTCAGAGGTTTTTTTTTTTTTTTTTTTCTTTTTTTTTTTTTTTTTTTACGTTGTGCTGACCTTCGTTCTTTTAATGACGCTATCCCGAGAAGGACACATAAAGGCGAGCTGTAATGGCGTCATCTTCGGTAGGCTCCTTCGGTTTTTTTTTCGGTTTTTTCTCAGAGTTTTTTTTTTTTTTATATTACGTTGTGCTGACCTTTGTTCTTTAAATGACGCTATCCCGAGAAGGACACATAAAGGCGAGCCGTAATGGCCTCATCTTCGGCAGGCTCCTCCGGTTTTTTTTCGGTTTTTTCTCAGAGTTTTTTTTTTTTTTTTTTTTTTACGTTGTGCTGACCTTCGTTCTTTAAATGACGCTATCCCGAGAAGGACACATAAAGGCGAGCCGTAATGGCCTCATCTTCGGCAGGCTCCTCCGGTTTTTTTTTTCGGTTATTTCTCAGAGTTTTTTTTTTTCTTTACGTTGTGCTGACCTTCGTTCTTTAAATGACGCTATCCCGAGAAGGACACATAAAGGCGAGCCGTAATGGCCTCATCTTCGGCAGGCTCCTTCGGTTTTTTTTTTTCGATTATTTCTCTGAGTTTTTTTTTTTTTTTTTTTTTTTTTATTTTTTTTTTTACGTTGTGCTGACCATCGTTCTTTAAATGACGCTATCTCGAGAAGGCCACATAAAGGCGAGCCGTAATGGACTCATCTTCGGCAGGCTCCTCCGGTTTTTTTTTCGGTTATTTCTCTGAGTTTTTTTTTTCTTTTTTTTTTTTTTTTACGTTGTACTGACCATCGTTCTTTAAATGACGCTATCCCGAGAAGGACACCTAAAGGCGAGCCGTAATGGCCTCATCTTTGGCAGGCTCCTCCGGTTTTTTTTTCGGTTTTTTCTCAGAGTTTTTTTTTTTTTTTTTTTTTTTTTTTTTTTTAACGTTGTGCTGACCATCGTTCTTTAAATGACGCTATCCCGAGAAGGACACATAAAGGCGAGCCGTAATGGCCTCATCTTCGGCAGGCTCCTCCGGTTTTTTTTTCGGTTATTTCTCAGAGTTTTTTTTTTTTCTTTACGTTGTGCTGACCTTCGTTCTTTAAATGACGCTATCCCGAGAAGGACACATAAAGGCGAGCCGTAATGGCCTCATCTTCGGCAGGCTCCTCCGGTTTTTTTTTCGGTTATTTCTCAGAGTTTTTTTTTTCTTTACGTTGTGCTGACCTTCGTCCTTTAAATGACGCTATCCCGAGAAGGACACATAAAGGCGAGCCGTAATGGCCTCATCATCGGCAGGCTCCTTCGGTTTTTTTTCGGTTATTCCTCTGAGTTTTTTTTTTTTTTTTTTTTTTTTACGTTGTGCTGACCATCGTTCTTTAAATGACGCTATCTCGAGAAGGACACAAAAAGGCGAGCCGTAATGGCCTCATCTTCGGCAGGCTCCTTCGGTTTTTTTTTCGGTTATTTCTCTGAGTTTTTTTTTTTTTTTATTTACGTTGTGCTGACCTTCGTTCTTTAAATGACGCTATCCCGAGAAGGACACATAAAGGCGAGCCGTAATGGCCTCATCTTCGGCAGGCTCCTCCGTTTTTTTTTTCGGTTATTTCTCAGAGTTTTTTTTTTTTTTTACGTTGTGCTGACCATCGTTCTTTAAATGACGCTATCCCAAGAAGGACACATAAAGGCGAGCCGTAATGGCCTCATCTTCGGCAGGCTCCTCCGGTTTTTTTTTCGGTTATTTCTCTGAGTTTTTTTTTTTTTTTACGTTGTGCTGACCATCGTTCTTTAAATGACGCTATCCCGAGAAGGACACATAAAGGCGAGCCGTAATGGCCTCATCTTCGGCAGGCTCCTCCGGTTTTTTTTTTCGGTTATTTCTCTGAGTTTTTTTTTTTTTCGTTGTGCTGACCTTCGTTCTTTAAATGACGCTATCCCGAGAAGGACACATAAAGGCGAGCCGTAATGGCCTCATCTTCGGCAAGCTCGTCCGGTTTTTTTTTTTTGTTATTTCTCAGAGTTTTTTTTTTCTTTACGTTGTGCTGACCTTCGTTCTTTAAATGACGCTATCCCGAGAAGGACACATAAAGGCGAGCCGTAATGGCCTCATCTTCGGCAGGCTCCTCTGGTTTTTTTTTTCGGTTATTTCTCTGAGTTTATATATATATATATATATATATATACGTTGTGCTGACCTTCGTTCTTTAAATGACGCTATCCCGAGAAGGACACATAAAGGCGAGCTGTAATGGCCTCATCTTCGGCAGGCTCCTCCGGTTTTTTTTTCGGTTATTTCTCTGAGTTTTTTTTTTTTTTTTTTTTTTTTTTTTTTTTTTTTTTTTACGTTGTGCTGACCATCGTTCTTTAAATGACGCTATCCCGAGAAGGACACATAAAGGCGAGCCGTAATGGCTTCATCTTCGGCAGGCTCCTCCGGTTTTTTTTTCGGTTATTTCTCAGAGTTTTTTTTTTTTTTTTCTTTACGTTGTGCTGACCTTCGTTCTTTAAATGACGCTATCCCGAGAAGGACACATAAAGGCGAGCCGTAATGGCCTCATCTTCGGCAGGCTCCTTCGGTTTTTTTTTTCGGTTATTTCTCTGAGTTTTTTTTTTTATTTTTTTTTTTATTTTTTACGTTGTGCTGACCATCGTTCTTTAAATGACGCTATCTCGAGAAGGACACATAAAGGCGAGCCTTAATGGCCTCATCTTCGGCAGACTCCTCCGGTTTTTTTTTCGGTTATTTCTCTGAGTTTTTTTTTTTTTTTTTTTTTTTTTTTTTTTTTTTTTTTTTTTTTTTTTTTTTTTTACGTTGTACTGACCATCGTTCTTTAAATGACGCTATCCCGAGAAGGACACCTAAAGGCGAGCCGTAATGGCCTCATCTTTGGCAGGCTCCTCCTGTTTTTTTTTTTCGGTTATTTCTCAGAGGTTTTTTTTTTTTTCTTTTTTTTTTTTTTTTTTTTTTTTTTTTTTTTTTTTTTTTTTTTTTACGTTGTGCTGACCTTCGTTCTTTAAATGACGCTATCCCGAGAAGGACACATAAAGGCGAGCTGTAATGGCGTCATCTTCGGTAGGCTCCTCCGGTTTTTTTTTCGGTTTTTTCTCAGAGTTTTTTTTTTTTTTTTATATTACGTTGTGCTGACCTTTGTTCTTTAAATGACGCTATCCCGAGAAGGACACATAAAGGCGAGCCGTAATGGCCTCATCTTCGGCAGGCTCCTCCGGTTTTTTTTCGGTTTTTTCTCAGAGTTTTTTTTTTTTTTTTTTTTTTTTTACGTTGTGCTGACCTTCGTTCTTTAAATGACGCTATCCCGAGAAGGACACATAAAGGCGAGCCGTAATGGCCTCATCTTCGGCAGGCTCCTCCGGTTTTTTTTTTCGGTTATTTCTCAGAGTTTTTTTTTTTTTTTTTTACGTTGTGCTGACCTTCGTTCTTTAAATGACGCTATCCCGAGAAGGACACATAAAGGCGAGCTGTAATGGCGTCATCTTCGGTAGGCTCCTCCGGTTTTTTTTTCGGTTTTTTCTCAGAGTTTTTTTTTTTTTTATATTACGTTGTGCTGACCTTTGTTCTTTAAATGACGCTATCCCGAGAAGGACACATAAAGGCGAGCCGTAATGGCCTCATCTTCGGCAGGCTCCTCTGGTTTTTTTTCGGTTTTTTCTCAGAGTTTTTTTTTTTTTTTATTTTTTACGTTGTGCTGACCTTCGTTCTTTAAATGACGCTATCCCGAGAAGGACACATAAAGGCGAGCCGTAATGGCCTCATCTTCGGCAGGCTCCTCCGGTATTTTTTTTCGGTTATTTCTCAGAGTTTTTTTTTTTCTTTACGTTGTGCTGACCTTCGTTCTTTAAATGACGCTATCTCGAGAAGGCCACATAAAGGCGAGCCGTAATGGACTCATCTTCGGCAGGCTCCTCCGGTTTTTTTTTCGGTTATTTCTCTGAGTTTTTTTTTTCTTTTTTTTTTTTTTTTTACGTTGTACTGACCATCGTTCTTTAAATGACGCTATCCCGAGAAGGACACCTAAAGGCGAGCCGTAATGGCCTCATCTTTGGCAGGCTCCTCCGGTTTTTTTTTTCGGTTTTTTCTCAGAGTTTTTTTTTTTTTTTTTTTTTTTTTTTTTTTTTTTTTTAACGTTGTGCTGACCATCGTTCTTTAAATGACGCTATCCCGAGAAGGACACATAAAGGCGAGCCGTAATGGCCTCATCTTCGGCAGGCTCCTCCGGTTTTTTTTTCGGTTATTTCTCAGAGTTTTTTTTTTTCTTTACGTTGTGCTGACCTTCGTTCTTTAAATGACGCTATCCCGAGAAGGACACATAAAGGCGAGCCGTAATGGCCTCATCTTCGGCAGGCTCCTCCGGTTTTTTTTTCGGTTATTTCTCAGAGTTTTTTTTTTTTTTCTTTACGTTGTGCTGACCTTCGTCCTTTAAATGACGCTATCCCGAGAAGGACACATAAAGGCGAGCCGTAATGGCCTCATCATCGGCAGGCTCCTTCGGTTTTTTTTCGGTTATTCCTCTGAGTTTTTTTTTTTTTTTTTTTTTTTTTTTTTTTTTTTTTTTTTTTTTTTTTACGTTGTGCTGACCATCGTTCTTTAAATGACGCTATCTCGAGAAGGACACATAAAGGCGAGACGTAATGGCCTCATATTCGGCAGGCTCCTCCGGTTTTTTTTTTTCGGTTATTTCTCTGAGTTTTTTTTTTTTTTTATATACGTTGTACTGACCATCGTTCTCTAAATGACGCTATCCCGAGAAGGACACATAAAGGCGAGCCGTAATGGCCTCATCTTTGGCAGGCTCCTCCGGTTTTTTTTTTTCGGTTATTTCTCAGAGGTTTTTTTTTTTTTTTTTCTTTTTTTTTTTTTTTTTTTACGTTGTGCTGACCTTCGTTCTTTAAATGACGCTATCCCGAGAAGGACACATAAAGGCGAGCTGTAATGGCGTCATCTTCGGTAGGCTCCTCCGGTTTTTTTTTCGGTTTTTTCTCAGAGTTTTTTTTTTTTTTATATTACGTTGTGCTGACCTTTGTTCTTTAAATGACGCTATCCCGAGAAGGACACATAAAGGCGAGCCGTAATGGCCTCATCTTCGGCAGGCTCCTCCGGTTTTTTTTCGGTTTTTTCTCAGAGTTTTTTTTTTTTTTTTTTTTTTTTTACGTTGTGCTGACCTTCGTTCTTTAAATGACGCTATCCCGAGAAGGACACATAAAGGCGAGCCGTAATGGCCTCATCTTCGGCAGGCTCCTCCGGTTTTTTTTTTCGGTTATTTCTCAGAGTTTTTTTTTTTCTTTACGTTGTGCTGACCTTCGTTCTTTAAATGACGCTATCCCGAGAAGGACACAAAAAGGCGAGCCGTAATGGCCTCATCTTCGGCAGGCTCCTCCGGTTTTTTTTTTTCGGTTATTTCTCTGAGTTTTTTTTTTTTTTTTTTTTTTTTTTTTTTTTTTTTTTTTTTAAGTTGTACTGACCATCGTTGTCTAAATGACGCTATCCCGAGAAGGACACCTAAAGGCGAGCCGTAATGGCCTCATCTTTGGCAGGCTCCTTCGGTTTTTTTTTTCGGTTATTTCTTTGAGTTTTTTTTTTTTTTTTTTTTTTTTTTTTTTTTTTTTTTTTTTTTTTTTTTTTTTTTAGTTGGGCTGACCATCGTTTAATAAATGACGCTATCCCGAGAAGGACACATAAAGGCGAGCCGTAATGGCCTCATCTTCGGCAGGCTCCTCCGGTTTTTTTTTCGGTTATTTCTCTGAGTTTTTTTTTTCTTTTTTTTTTTTTTTTTACGTTGTACTGACCATCGTTCTTTAAATGACGCTATCCCGAGAAGGACACCTAAAGGCGAGCCGTAATGGCCTCATCTTTGGCAGGCTCCTCCGGTTTTTTTTTCGGTTTTTTCTCTGAGTTTTTTTTTTTTTTTAACGTTGTGCTGACCATCGTTCTTTAAATGACGCTATCCCGAGAAGGACACATAAAGGCGAGCCGTAATGGCCTCATCTTCGGCAGGCTCCTCCGGTTTTTTTTTCGGTTATTTCTCAGAGTTTTTTTTTTTTTTCTTTACGTTGTGTTGACCTTCGTTCTTTAAATGACGCTATCCCGAGAAGGACACATAAAGGCGAGCCGTAATGGCCTCATCATCGGCAGGCTCCTTCGGTTTTTTTTTCGGTTATTCCTCTGAGTTTTTTTTTTTTTTTTTTTTTTTTTTTTTTTTTTTTTTTTTTTTTTTTTTTTTTTTTTTTACGTTGTGCTGACCATCGTTCTTTAAATGACGCTATCTCGAGAAGGACACATAAAGGCGAGCCGTAATGGCCTCATCTTCGGCAGGCTCCTCCGGTTTTTTTTTTTCGATTATTTCTCTGAGTTTTTTTTTTTTTTTTTTTTTTTTTTTTTTTTTTTTTTTTTTTTTTTTTTACGTTGGGCTGACCATCGTTTAATAAATGACGCTATCCCGAGAAGGACACATAAAGGCGAGCCGTAATGGCCTCATCTTCGGCAGGCTCCTCCGGTTTTTTTTTTTCGGTTATTTCTCTGAGTTTTTTTTTTTTTTTTTTTTTTTTTTTTTTTTTTTATATACGTTGTACTGACCATCGTTCTCTAAATGACGCTATCCCGAGAAGGACACATAAAGGCGAGCCGTAATGGCCTCATCTTTGGCAGGCTCCTCCGGTTTTTTTTTTTCGGTTATTTCTCAGAGGTTTTTTTTTTTTTTTTTTTTTTTTTCTTTTTTTTTTTTTTTTTTTACGTTGTGCTGACCTTCGTTCTTTAAATGACGCTATCCCGAGAAGGACACATAAAGGCGAGCTGTAATGGCGTCATCTTCGGTAGGCTCCTCCGGTTTTTTTTTTCGGTTTTTTCTCAGAGTTTTTTTTTTTTTATATTACGTTGTGCTGACCTTTGTTCTTTAAATGACGCTATCCCGAGAAGGACACATAAAGGCGAGCCGTAATGGCCTCATCTTCGGCAGGCTCCTCCGGTTTTTTTTCGGTTTTTTCTCAGAGTTTTTTTTTTTTTTTATTTTTTACGTTGTGCTGACCTTCGTTCTTTAAATGACGCTATCCCGAGAAGGACACATAAAGGCGAGCCGTAATGGCCTCATCTTCGGCAGGCTCCTCCGGTTTTTTTTTTCGGTTATTTCTCAGAGTTTTTTTTTTCTTTACGTTGTGCTGACCTTCGTTCTTTAAATGACGCTATCCCGAGAAGGACACATAAAGGCGAGCCGTAATGGCCTCATCTTCGGCAGGCTCCTTCGGTTTTTTTTTTTCGGATATTTCTCTGAGTTTTTTTTTTTTTTTTTTTTTTTTTTATTTTTTTTTTTACGTTGTGCTGACCATCGTTCTTTAAATGACGCTATCTCGAGAAGGCCACATAAAGGCGAGCCGTAATGGACTCATCTTCGGCAGGCTCCTCCGGTTTTTTTTTCGGTTATTTCTCTGAGTTTTTTTTTTCTTTTTTTTTTTTTTTTTACGTTGTACTGACCATCGTTCTTTAAATGACGCTATCCCGAGAAGGACACCTAAAGGCGAGCCGTAATGGCCTCATCTTTGGCAGGCTCCTCCGGTTTTTTTTTCGGTTTTTTCTCAGAGTTTTTTTTTTTTTTTTTTTTTTTTTTTTTTTTTTTTAACGTTGTGCTGACCATCGTTCTTTAAATGACGCTATCCCGAGAAGGACACATAAAGGCGAGCCGTAATGGCCTCATCTTCGGCAGGCTCCTCCGGTTTTTTTTTCGGTTATTTCTCAGAGTTTTTTTTTTTTCTTTACGTTGTGCTGACCTTCGTTCTTTAAATGACGCTATCCCGAGAAGGACACATAAAGGCGAGCCGTAATGGCCTCATCTTCGGCAGGCTCCTCCGTTTTTTTTTTCGGTTATTTCTCAGAGTTTTTTTTTTTCTTTACGTTGTGCTGACCTTCGTCCTTTAAATGACGCTATCCCGAGAAGGACACATAAAGGCGAGCCGTAATGGCCTCATCATCGGCAGGCTCCTTCGGTTTTTTTTCGGTTATTCCTCTGAGTTTTTTTTTTTTTTTTTTTTTTTTTTTACGTTGTGCTGACCATCGTTCTTTAAATGACGCTATCTCGAGAAGGACACATAAAGGCGAGCCGTAATGGCCTCATCTTCGGCAGGCTCCTCCGGTTTTTTTTTTTCGGTTATTTCTCTGAGTTTTTTTTTTTTTTTTTTTTTTTTTTTTTTTTTTTTTTTTTTTTACGTTGTACTGACCATCGTTCTCTAAATGACGCTATCCCGAGAAGGACACCTAAAGGCGAGCCGTAATGGCCTCATCTTTGGCAGGCTCCTTCGGTTTTTTTTTTCGGTTATTTCTCTGAGTTTTTTTTTTTTTTTTTTTTTTTTTTTTTTTTTAGTTGGGCTGACCATCGTTTAATAAATGACGCTATCCCGAGAAGGACACATAAAGGCGAGCCGTAATGGCCTCATCTTCGGCAGGCTCCTCCGGTTTTTTTTTCGGTTATTTCTCTGAGTTTTCTTTTTCTTTTTTTTTTTTTTTTACGTTGTACTGACCATCGTTCTTTAAATGACGCTATCCCGAGAAGGACACCTAAAGGCGAGCCGTAATGGCCTCATCTTTGGCAGGCTCCTCCGGTTTTTTTTTCGGTTTTTTCTCTGAGTTTTTTTTTTTTTTTTAACGTTGTGCTGACCATCGTTCTTTAAATGACGCTATCCCGAGAAGGACACATAAAGGCGAGCCGTAATGGCCTCATCTTCGGCAGGCTCCTCCGGTTTTTTTTTCGGTTATTTCTCAGAGTTTTTTTTTTTTTTCTTTACGTTGTGTTGACCTTCGTTCTTTAAATGACGCTATCCCGAGAAGGACACATAAAGGCGAGCCGTAATGGCCTCATCATCGGCAGGCTCCTTCGGTTTTTTTTTCGGTTATTCCTCTGAGTTTTTTTTTTTTTTTTTTTTTTTTTTTTTTTTTTTTTACGTTGTGCTGACCATCGTTCTTTAAATGACGCTATCTCGAGAAGGACACATAAAGGCGAGCCGTAATGGCCTCATCTTCGGCAGGCTCCTCCGGTTTTTTTTTTCCGATTATTTCTCTGAGTTTTTTTTTTTTTTTTTTTTTTTTTTTTTTTTTTTTTTTTTTTTTTTTTTTTTTTTTTTTTTTTTTTACGTTGGGCTGACCATCGTTTAATAAATGACGCTATCCCGAGAAGGACACATAAAGGCGAGCCGTAATGGCCTCATCTTCGGCAGGCTCCTCCGGTTTTTTTTTTCGGTTATTTCTCTGAGTTTTTTTTTTTTTTTTTTTTTTTTTTTTTTAATATATACGTTGTGCTGACCTTCGTTCTTTAAATGACGCTATCCCGAGAAGGACACATAAAGGCGAGCCGTAATGGCCTCATCTTCGGCAGGCTCCTCCGGTTTTTTTTTTTTGTTATTTCTCAGAGTTTTTTTTTTTCTTTACCTTGTGCTGACCTTCGTTCTTTAAATGACGCTATCCCGAGAAGGACACATAAAGGCGAGCCGTAATGGCCTCATCTTCGGCAGGCTCCTCTGGTTTTTTTTTTCGGTTATTTCTCTGAGTTTTTATATATATATATATATATATATATATACGTTGTGCTGACCTTCGTTCTTTAAATGACGCTATCCCGAGAAGGACACATAAAGGCGAGTTGTAATGGCCTCATCTTCGGCAGGCTCCTCCGGTTTTTTTTTCGGTTATTTCTCTGAGTTTTTTTTTTTTTTTTTTTTTTTTTTTTTTTTTTTTTTTTTTTTTTTTTTTTTTTTTTTTTTTTTTTTTACGTTGTGCTGACCATCGTTCTTTAAATGACGCTATCCCGAGAAGGACACATAAAGGCGAGCCGTAATGGCTTCATCTTCGGCAGGCTCCTCCGGTTTTTTTTTTCGGTTATTTCTCAGAGTTTTTTTTTTTTCTTTACGTTGTGCTGACCTTCGTTCTTTAAATGACGCTATCCCGAGAAGGACACATAAAGGCGAGCCGTAATGGCCTCATCTTCGGCAGGCTCCTTCGGTTTTTTTTTTCGGTTATTTCTCTGAGTTTTTCTTCTTTTTTTTTTTTTTTTTTTTTTTTTTTTTTTTTTTTTTACGTTGTGCTGACCATCGTTCTTTAAATGACGCTATCTCGAGAAGGACACATAAAGGCGAGCCGTAATGGCCTCATCTTCGGCAGGCTCCTCCGGTTTTTTTTTCGGTTATTTCTCAGAGTTTTTTTTTTTTTCTTTACGTTGTGTTGACCTTCGTTCTTTAAATGACGCTATCCCGAGAAGGACACATAAAGGCGAGCCGTAATGGCCTCATCATCGGCAGGCTCCTTCGGTTTTTTTTCGGTTATTCCTCTGAGTTTTTTTTTTTTTTTTTTTTTTTTTTTTACGTTGTGCTGACCATCATTCTTTAAATGACGCTATCTCGAGAAGGACACATAAAGGCGAGCCGTAATGGCCTCATCTTCGGCAGGCTCCTCCGGTTTTTTTTTTTCGGTTATTTCTCTGAGTTTTTTTTTTTTTTTTTTTTTTTTTTTTTTTTTTTTTTTTTTACGTTGTGCTGACCATCATTCTTTAAATGACGCTATCTCGAGAAGGACACATAAAGGCGAGCCGTAATGGCCTCATCTTCGGCAGGCTCCTCCGGTTTTTTTTTTCGGTTATTTCTCTGAGTTTTTTTTTTTTTTTTTTTTTTTTTTTTTTTTAATATATACGTTGTGCTGACCTTCGTTCTTTAAATGACGCTATCCCGAGAAGGACACATAAAGGCGAGCTGTAATGGCCTCATCTTCGGCAGGCTCCTCCGGTTTTTTTTTTCGGTTTTTTTTTTTTTTTTTTTTTTTTTTTTTTTTTTTTAACGTTGTGCTGACCTTCGTTCTTTAAATGACGCTATCCCGAAAAAGACACATAAAGGCGAGCCGTAATGGCCTCATCTTCGGCAGGCTCCTCCGGTTTTTTTTTCGGTTATTTCTCTGAGGTTTTTTTTTTTGATGTTGTGCTGACCTACGTTCTTTAAATGACGCTATCCCGAGAATGACACATAAAGGCGAGCAGTAATGGCCGCATCTTCGGCAGGCTCCTCCGGTTTTTTTTTCGGTTTTTTCTCTGATTTTTTTTTTTTTTTTTTTTTTTTTTACGTTGTGCTGACCTTCGTTCTTTAAATGACGCTATCCCGAGAAGGACACATAAAGGCGAGCCGTAATGGCCTCATCTTCGGCAGGCTCCTCCGGTTTTTTTTTCGGTTATTTCTCTGAGGTTTTTTTTTTTTTTTTTTTATGTTGTGCTGACCTACGTTCTTTAAATGACGCTATTGCGAGAAGGACACATAAAGGCAAGCCGTAATGGCCTCATCTTCGGCAGGCTCCTCCGGTTTTTTTTTTCGGTTATTTCTCTGAGTTTTTTTTTTTTATTTTTTTATTTTTACGTTGTGCTGACCTTCATTCTTTAAATGACGCTATCCCGAGAAGGACACATAAAGGCGAGCCGTAATGGCCTCATCTTCGGCAGGCACCTCCGGTTTTTTTTTTCGGTTATTTCTCAGAGTTTTTTTTTTCTTTACGTTGTGCTGACCTTCGTTCTTTAAATGACGCTATCCCGAGATGGACACATAAAGGCGAGCCGTAATGGCCTCATCTTCGGCAGGCTCCTTCGGTTTTTTTTTTCGGTTATTTCTCTGAGTTTTTTTTTTTTTTTTATTTACGTTGTGCTGACCTTCGTTCTTTAAATGACGCTATCCCGAGAAGGACACATAAAGGCGAGCCGTAATGGCCTCATCTTCGGCAGGCTCCTCCGTTTTTTTTTTCGGTTATTTCTCAGAGTTTTTTTTTTTTTTTACGTTGTGCTGACCATCGTTCTTTAAATGACGCTATCCCAAGAAGGACACATAAAGGCGAGCCGTAATGGCCTCATCTTCGGCAGGCTCCTCCGGTTTTTTTTTTCGGTTATTTCTCTGAGTTTTTTTTTTTTTTACGTTGTGCTGACCATCGTTCTTTAAATGACCCTATCCCGAGAAGGACACATAAAGGCGAGCCGTAATGGCCTCATCTTCGGCAGGCTCCTCCGGTTTTTTTTTTTCGGTTATTTCTCTGAGTTTTTTTTTTTTTCGTTGTGCTGACCTTCGTTCTTTAAATGACGCTATCCCGAGAAGGACACATAAAGGCGAGCCGTAATGGCCTCATCTTCGGCAAGCTCGTCCGGTTTTTTTTTTTGTTATTTCTCAGAGTTTTTTTTTTCTTTACGTTGTGCTGACCTTCGTTCTTTAAATGACGCTATCCCGAGAAGGACACATAAAGGCGAGCCGTAATGGCCTCATCTTCGGCAGGCTCCTCTGGTTTTTTTTTTCGGTTATTTCTCTGAGTTTATATATATATATATATATATATATATATATATATATATATATATATATATATATATATATATACGTTGTGCTGACCTTCGTTCTTTAAATGACGCTATCCCGAGAAGGACACATAAAGGCGAGCTGTAATGGCCTCATCTTCGGCAGGCTCCTCCGGTTTTTTTTTCGGTTATTTCTCTGAGTTTTTTTTTTTTTTTTTTTTTTTTTTTTTTTTTTTTACGTTGTGCTGACCATCGTTCTTTAAATGACGCTATCCCGAGAAGGACACATAAAGGCGAGCCGTAATGGCTTCATCTTCGGCAGGCTCCTCCGGTTTTTTTTTCGGTTATTTCTCAGAGTTTTTTTTTTTTTTCTTTACGTTGTGCTGACCTTCGTTCTTTAAATGACGCTATCCCGAGAAGGACACATAAAGGCGAGCCGTAATGGCCTCATCTTCGGCAGGCTCCTTCGGTTTTTTTTTTCGGTTATTTCTCTGAGTTTTTTTTTTATTTTTTTTTTTATTTTTTACGTTGTGCTGACCATCGTTCTTTAAATGACGCTATCTCGAGAAGGACACATAAAGGCGAGCCTTAATGGCCTCATCTTCGGCAGACTCCTCCGGTTTTTTTTTCGGTTATTTCTCTGAGTTTTTTTTTTTTTTTTTTTTTTTTTTTTTTTTTTTTTTTTTTTTTTTTTTTTTTTTTTTTTTTTACGTTGTACTGACCATCGTTCTTTAAATGACGCTATCCCGAGAAGGACACCTAAAGGCGAGCCGTAATGGCCTCATCTTTGGCAGGCTCCTCCTGTTTTTTTTTTCGGTTATTTCTCAGAGGTTTTTTTTTTTTCTTTTTTTTATTTTTTTTTTTTTTATTTTTTTATTTATTTTTTTTTTTTTACGTTGTGCTGACCTTCGTTCTTTAAATGACGCTATCCCGAGAAGGACACATAAAGGCGAGCTGTAATGGCGTCATCTTCGGTAGGCTCCTCCGGTTTTTTTTTCGGTTTTTTCTCAGAGTTTTTTTTTTTTTTTTTATATTACGTTGTGCTGACCTTTGTTCTTTAAATGACGCTATCCCGAGAAGGACACATAAAGGCGAGCCGTAATGGCCTCATCTTCGGCAGGCTCCTCCGGTTTTTTTTCGGTTTTTTCTCAGAGTTTTTTTTTTTTTTTATTTTTTACGTTGTGCTGACCTTCGTTCTTTAAATGACGCTATCCCGAGAAGGACACATAAAGGCGAGCCGTAATGGCCTCATCTTCGGCAGGCTCCTCCGGTTTTTTTTTTCGGTTATTTCTCAGAGTTTTTTTTTTTTTTTTTACGTTGTGCTGACCTTCGTTCTTTAAATGACGCTATCCCGAGAAGGACACATAAAGGCGAGCTGTAATGGCGTCATCTTCGGTAGGCTCCTCCGGTTTTTTTTTCGGTTTTTTCTCAGAGTTTTTTTTTTTTTTATATTACGTTGTGCTGACCTTTGTTCTTTAAATGACGCTATCCCGAGAAGGACACATAAAGGCGAGCCGTAATGGCCTCATCTTCGGCAGGCTCCTCCGGTTTTTTTTCGGTTTTTTCTCAGAGTTTTTTTTTTTTTTTTTATTTTTTACGTTGTGCTGACCTTCGTTCTTTAAATGACGCTATCCCGAGAAGGACACATAAAGGCGAGCCGTAATGGCCTCATCTTCGGCAGGCTCCTCCGGTATTTTTTTTCGGTTATTTCTCAGAGTTTTTTTTTTTTCTTTACGTTGTGCTGACCTTCGTTCTTTAAATGACGCTATCTCGAGAAGGCCACATAAAGGCGAGCCGTAATGGACTCATCTTCGGCAGGCTCCTCCGGTTTTTTTTCGGTTATTTCTCTGAGTTTTTTTTTTCTTTTTTTTTTTTTTTTACGTTGTACTGACCATCGTTCTTTAAATGACGCTATCCCGAGAAGGACACCTAAAGGCGAGCCGTAATGGCCTCATCTTTGGCAGGCTCCTCCGGTTTTTTTTTTTCGGTTTTTTCTCAGAGTTTTTTTTTTTTTTTTTTTTTTTTTTTTTTTTTTTTTAACGTTGTGCTGACCATCGTTCTTTAAATGACGCTATCCCGAGAAGGACACATAAAGGCGAGCCGTAATGGCCTCATCTTCGGCAGGCTCCTCCGGTTTTTTTTTCGGTTATTTCTCAGAGTTTTTTTTTTTCTTTACGTTGTGCTGACCTTCGTTCTTTAAATGACGCTATCCCGAGAAGGACACATAAAGGCGAGCCGTAATGGCCTCATCTTCGGCAGGCTCCTCCGGTTTTTTTTTCGGTTATTTCTCAGAGTTTTTTTTTTTTTTCTTTACGTTGTGCTGACCTTCGTCCTTTAAATGACGCTATCCCGAGAAGGACACATAAAGGCGAGCCGTAATGGCCTCATCATCGGCAGGCTCCTTCGGTTTTTTTTCGGTTATTCCTCTGAGTTTTTTTTTTTTTTTTTTTTTTTTTTTTTTTTTTTTTTTTTTACGTTGTGCTGACCATCGTTCTTTAAATGACGCTATCTCGAGAAGGACACATAAAGGCGAGACGTAATGGCCTCATCTTCGGCAGGCTCCTCCGGTTTTTTTTTTTCGGTTATTTCTCTGAGTTTTTTTTTTTTTTTTTTTTTTTTTTTTTTTTTTATATACGTTGTACTGACCATCGTTCTCTAAATGACGCTATCCCGAGAAGGACACATAAAGGCGAGCCGTAATGGCCTCATCTTTGGCAGGCTCCTCCGGTTTTTTTTTTTCGGTTATTTCTCAGAGGTTTTTTTTTTTTTTTTTTTCTTTTTTTTTTTTTTTTTACGTTGTGCTGACCTTCGTTCTTTAAATGACGCTATCCCGAGAAGGACACATAAAGGCGAGCTGTAATGGCGTCATCTTCGGTAGGCTCCTCCGGTTTTTTTTTCGGTTTTTTCTCAGAGTTTTTTTTTTTTTTATATTACGTTGTGCTGACCTTTGTTCTTTAAATGACGCTATCCCGAGAAGGACACATAAAGGCGAGCCGTAATGGCCTCATCTTCGGCAGGCTCCTCTGGTTTTTTTTTGGTTTTTTCTCAGAGTTTTTTTTTTTTTTTATTTTTTACGTTGTGCTGACCTTCGTTCTTTAAATGACGCTATCCCGAGAAGGACACATAAAGGCGAGCCGTAATGGCCTCATCTTCGGCAGGCTCCTCCGGTTTTTTTTTTCGGTTATTTCTCAGAGTTTTTTTTTTTCTTTACGTTGTGCTGACCTTCGTTCTTTAAATGACGCTATCCCGAGAAGGACACATAAAGGCGAGCCGTAATGGCCTCATCTTCGGCAGGCTCCTCCGGTTTTTTTTTCGGTTATTTCTCAGAGTTTTTTTTTTTCTTTACGTTGTGCTGACCTTCGTCCTTTAAATGACGCTATCCCGAGAAGGACACATAAAGGCGAGCCGTAATGGCCTCATCATCGGCAGGCTCCTTCGGTTTTTTTTCGGTTATTCCTCTGAGTTTTTTTTTTTTTTTTTTTTTTTTTTACGTTGTGCTGACCATCGTTCTTTAAATGACGCTATCTCGAGAAGGACACATAAAGGCGAGCCGTAATGGCCTCATCTTCGGCAGGCTCCTCCGGTTTTTTTTTTTCGGTTATTTCTCTGAGTTTTTTTTTTTTTTTTTTTTTTTTTTATTTTTTTTTTTACGTTGTGCTGACCATCGTTCTTTAAATGACGCTATCTCGAGAAGGCCACATAAAGGCGAGCCGTAATGGACTCATCTTCGGCAGGCTCCTCCGGTTTTTTTTTCGGTTATTTCTCTGAGTTTTTTTTTTCTTTTTTTTTTTTTTTACGTTGTACTGACCATCGTTCTTTAAATGACGCTATCCCGAGAAGGACACCTAAAGGCGAGCCGTAATGGCCTCATCTTTGGCAGGCTCCTCCGGTTTTTTTTTCGGTTTTTTCTCAGAGTTTTTTTTTTTTTTTTTTTTTTTTTTTTTTTTTTTTTTTTTTAACGTTGTGCTGACCATCGTTCTTTAAATGACGCTATCCCGAGAAGGACACATAAAGGCGAGCCGTAATGGCCTCATCTTCGGCAGGCTCCTCCGGTTTTTTTTCGGTTTTTTCTCAGAGTTTTTTTTTTTTTTTATTTTTTACGTTGTGCTGACCTTCGTTCTTTAAATGACGCTATCCCGAGAAGGACACATAAAGGCGAGCCGTAATGGCCTCATCTTCGGCAGGCTCCTCCGGTTTTTTTTTTCGGTTATTTCTCAGAGTTTTTTTTTTTCTTTACGTTGTGCTGACCTTCGTTCTTTAAATGACGCTATCCCGAGAAGGACACATAAAGGCGAGCCGTAATGGCCTCATCTTCGGCAGGCTCCTCCGGTTTTTTTTTCGGTTATTTCTCAGAGTTTTTTTTTTTCTTTACGTTGTGCTGACCTTCGTCCTTTAAATGACGCTATCCCGAGAAGGACACATAAAGGCGAGCCGTAATGGCCTCATCATCGGCAGGCTCCTTCGGTTTTTTTTCGGTTATTCCTCTGAGTTTTTTTTTTTTTTTTTTTTTTTTTTTTTTACGTTGTGCTGACCATCGTTCTTTAAATGACGCTATCTCGAGAAGGACACATAAAGGCGAGCCGTAATGGACTCATCTTCGGCAGGCTCCTTCGGTTTTTTTTTTTTCGGTTATTTCTCTGAGTTTTTTTTTTTTTTTATTTTTTTTTTTTATTTTTTTTTTTACGTTGTGCTGACCATCGTTCTTTAAATGACGCTATCTCGAGAAGGCCACATAAAGGCGAGCCGTAATGGACTCATCTTCGGCAGGCTCCTCCGGTTTTTTTTCGGTTATTTCTCTGAGTTTTTTTTTCTTTTTTTTTTTTTTTTACGTTGTACTGACCATCGTTCTTTAAATGACGCTATCCCGAGAAGGACACCTAAAGGCGAGCCGTAATGGCCTCATCTTTGGCAGGCTCCTCCGGTTTTTTTTTCGGTTTTTTCTCAGAGTTTTTTTTTTTTTTTTTTTTTTTTTTTTTTTTTTTAACGTTGTGCTGACCATCGTTCTTTAAATGACGCTATCCCGAGAAGGACACATAAAGGCGAGCCGTAATGGCCTCATCTTCGGCAGGCTCCTCCGGTTTTTTTTTCGGTTATTTCTCAGAGTTTTTTTTTTTTCTTTACGTTGTGCTGACCTTCGTTCTTTAAATGACGCTATCCCGAGAAGGACACATAAAGGCGAGCCGTAATGGCCTCATCTTCGGCAGGCTCCTCCGGTTTTTTTTTCGGTTATTTCTCAGAGTTTTTTTTTTTCTTTACGTTGTGCTGACCTTCGTCCTTTAAATGACGCTATCCCGAGAAGGACACATAAAGGCGAGCCGTAATGGCCTCATCATCGGCAGGCTCCTTCGGTTTTTTTTCGGTTATTCCTCTGAGTTTTTTTTTTTTTTTTTTTTTTTTTTTTACGTTGTGCTGACCATCGTTCTTTAAATGACGCTATCTCGAGAAGGACACATAAAGGCGAGCCGTAATGGCCTCATCTTCGGCAGGCTCCTCCGGTTTTTTTTTTTTCGGTTATTTCTCTGAGTTTTTTTTTTTTTTTTTTTTTTTTTTTTTTTTTTTTTTTTTTTTTTTTTTTTTTTTTTACGTTGTACTGACCATCGTTCTCTAAATGACGCTATCCCGAGAAGGACACCTAAAGGCGAGCCGTAATGGCCTCATCTTTGGCAGGCTCCTTCGGTTTTTTTTTTCGGTTATTTCTTTGAGTTTTTTTTTTTTTTTTTTTTTTTTTTTTTTTTTTTTTTTTTTTTTTTTTACGTTGTACTGACCATCGTTCTCTAAATGACGCTATCCCGAGAAGGACACCTAAAGGCGAGCCGTAATGGCCTCATCTTCGGCAGGCTCCTCCGGTTTTTTTTTTCGGTTATTTCTCTGAGTTTTTTTTTTTTTTTTAATTTTTACGTTGTGCTGACCTTCGTTCTTTAAATGACGCTATCCCGAGAATGACAAATAAAGGCGAGCCGTAATGGCCTCATCTTCGGCAGGCTCCTCCGGGTTTTTTTTTTCGGTTATTTCTCAGAGTTTTTTTTTCTTTACGTTGTGCTGACCTTCGTTCTTTAAATGACGCTATCCCGAGAAGGACACATAAAGGCGAGCCGTAATGGCCTCATCTTCGGCAGGCTCCTTCGGTTTTTTTTTCGGTTATTTCTCTGAGTTTTTTTTTTTTATTTACGTTGTGCTGACCTTCGTTCTTTAAATGACGCTATTCCGAGAAGGACACATAAAGGCGAGCCGTAATGGCCTCATCTTCGGCAGGCTCCTCCGGTTATTTTTTTTCGGTTATTTCTCAGAATTTTTTTTTTCTTTACGTTGTGCTGACCTTCGTCCTTTAAATGACGCTATTTCGAGAAGGACACATAAAGGCGAGCCGTAATGGCCTCATCTTCGGCAGGCTCCTCCGGATTTTTTTTCGGTTATTTCTCTGAGTTTTTTTTTTTTTTTACGTTGTGCTGACCATCGTTCTTTAAATGACGCTATCTCGAGAAGGACACATAAAGGCGAGCCGTAATGGCCTCATCTTCGGCAGGCTCCTCCGGTTTTTTTTTTCGGTTATTTCTCTGAGTTTTTTTTTTTTTATACGTTGTATTGACCATCGTTCTTTAAATGACGCTATCCCGAGAAGGACACATAAAGGCGAGCCGTAAGGGCTTCATCTTCAGCAGGCTCCTCCGGTTTTTTTTTTCGATTATTTCTCTGAGTTTTTTTTTTTTTTTTTTTTTTTTTTTTTTTTTTTTTTTTTTTTTTTTACGTTGTGCTGACCTTTGTTCTTTAAATGACGCTATCCCGAGAAGGACACATAAAGGCGAGCCGTAATGGCCTCATCTTCGGCAGGCTCCTCCGGTTTTTTTTCGGTTTTTTCTCAGAGTTTTTTTTTTTTTTCTTTTTTACGTTGTGCTGACCTTCGTTCTTTAAATGACGCTATCCCGAGAAGGACACATAAAGGCGAGCCGTAATGGCCTCATCTTCGGCAGGCTCCTCCGGTTTTTTTTTCGGTTATTTCTCTGAGTTTTTTTTTTTTTTTTTTTTAATACGTTGTGCTGACCTTCGTTCTTTAAATGACGCTATCCCGAGAAGGACACATAAAGGCGAGCTGTAATAGCCTCATCTTCGGCAGGCTCCTCCGGTTTTTTTTTTCGGTTATTTCTCAGAGTTTTTTTTTTCTTTACGTTGTGCTGACCTTCGTTCTTTAAATGACGCTATCCCGAGAAGGACACATAAAGGCGAGCCGTAATGGCCTCATCTTCGGCAGGCTCCTCCGGTTTTTTTTTTCGGTTATTTCTCAGAGTTTTTTTTTTCTTTACGTTGTGCTGACCTTCGTTCTTTAAATGACGCTATCCCGAGAAGGACACATAAAGGCGAGCCGTAATGGCCTCATCTTCGGCAGGCTCCTCCGGTTTTTTTTTTCAGTTATTTCTCTGAGTTTTTTTTTTTTTTTTATATATACGTTGTGCTGACCTTCGTTCTTTAAATGACGCTATCCCGAGAAGGACACATAAAGGCGAGCTGTAATGGCCTCATCTTCGGCAGGCTCCTCCTGTTTTTTTTCGGTTTTTTCTCAGAGTTTTTTTTTTTTACGTTGTGCTGACCTTCGTTCTTTAAATGACGCTATCCCGAGAAGGACACATAAAGGCGAGCCGTAATGGCCTCATCTTCAGCAGGCTCCTCCGGTTTTTTTTTCGGTTATTTCTCTGAGTTTTTTTTTTTTTTTTACGTTGTGCTAACCTTCGTTCTTTAAATGACGCTATCCCGAGAAGGACACATAAAGGCGAGCCGTAATGGCCTCATCTTCGGCAGGCTCCTCCGGTTTTTTTTTCGGTTATTTCTTTGAGGTTTTTTTTTTTTTTTTTTATGTTGTGCTGACCTACGTTCTTTAAATGACGCTATCCCGAGAAGGACACATAAAGGCGAGCCGTAATGGCCTCATCTTCGGCAGGCTCCTCCGGTTTTTTTTTTCGGTTATTTCTCTGAGTTTTTTTTTTTTTTTTTTAATTTTTACGTTGTGCTGACCTTCGTTCTTTAAATGACGCTATCCCGAGAAGGACAAATAAAGCCGAGCCGTAATGTCCTCATCTTCGGCAGGCTCCTCCGGTTTTTTTTTTCGGTTATTTCTCAGAGTTTTTTTTTTTTCTTTACGTTGTGCTGACCTTCGTTCTTTAAATGACGCTATCAAGAGAAGGACACATAAAGGCGAGTCGTAATGGCCTCATCTTCGGCAGGCTCCTTCGGTTTTTTTTTTCGGTTATTTCTCTGAGTTTTTTTTTTTATTTACGTTGTGCTGACCTTCGTTCTTTAAATGACGCTATCCCGAGAAGGACACATAAAGGCGAGCCGTAATGGCCTCATCTTCGGCAGGCTCCTCCATTTTTTTTTTCGGTTATTTCTCAGAGTTTTTTTTTTCTTTACGTTGTGCTGACCTTCGTTCTTTAAATGACGCTATCAAGAGAAGGACACATAAAGGCGAGTCGTAATGGCCTCATCTTCGGCAGGCTCCTTCGGTTTTTTTTTTCGGTTATTTCTCTGAGTTTTTTTTTTTATTTACGTTGTGCTGACCTTCGTTCTTTAAATGACGCTATCCCGAGAAGGACAAATAAAGCCGAGCCGTAATGTCCTCATCTTCGGCAGGCTCCTCCGGTTTTTTTTTTCGGTTATTTCTCAGAGTTTTTTTTTTTCTTTACGTTGTGCTGACCTTCGTTCTTTAAATGACGCTATCAAGAGAAGGACACATAAAGGCGAGTCGTAATGGCCTCATCTTCGGCAGGCTCCTTCGGTTTTTTTTTTCGGTTATTTCTCTGAGTTTTTTTTTTTTATTTACGTTGTGCTGACCTTCGTTCTTTAAATGACGCTATCCCGAGAAGGACACATAAAGGCGAGCCGTAATGGCCTCATCTTCGGCAGGCTCCTCCGGTTATTTTTTTTCGGTTATTTCTCTGAGTTTTTTTTTTTTTTATTTACGTTGTGCTGACCTTCGTTCTTTAAATGACGCTATCCCGAGAAGGACACATAAAGGCGAGCCGTAATGGCCTCATCTTCGGCAGGCTCCTCCGGATTTTTTTTCGGTTATTTCTCTGAGTTTTTTTTTTTCTTTACGTTGTGCTGACCTTCGTCCTTTAAATGACGCTATCCCGAGAAGGACACATAAAGGCGAGCCGTAATGGCCTCATCATCGGCAGGCTCCTTCGGTTTTTTTTCGGTTATTCCTCTGAGTTTTTTTTTTTTTTTTTTTTTTTTTTACGTTGTGCTGACCATCGTTCTTTAAATGACGCTATCTCGAGAAGGACACATAAAGGCGAGCCGTAATGGCCTCATCTTCGGCAGGCTCCTCCGGTTTTTTTTTTTTCGGTTATTTCTCTGAGTTTTTTTTTTTTTTTTTTTTTTTTTTTTTTTTTTTTTTACGTTGTACTGACCATCGTTCTCTAAATGACGCTATCCCGAGAAGGACACCTAAAGGCGAGCCGTAATGGCCTCATCTTTGGCAGGCTCCTTCGGTTTTTTTTTTCGGTTATTTCTTTGAGTTTTTTTTTTTTTTTTTTTTTTTTTTTTTTTTTTTTTTTTTTTTTTTTTTAGTTGGGCTGACCATCGTTTAATAAATGACGCTATCCCGAGAAGGACACATAAAGGCGAGCCGTAATGGCCTCATCTTCGGCAGGCTCCTCCGGTTTTTTTTTTCGGTTATTTCTCTGAGTTTTTTTTTTTTTTTTAATTTTTACGTTGTGCTGACCTTCGTTCTTTAAATGACGCTATCCCGAGAATGACAAATAAAGGCGAGCCGTAATGGCCTCATCTTCGGCAGGCTCCTCCGGGTTTTTTTTTTCGGTTATTTCTCAGAGTTTTTTTTTCTTTACGTTGTGCTGACCTTCGTTCTTTAAATGACGCTATCCCGAGAAGGACACATAAAGGCGAGCCGTAATGGCCTCATCTTCGGCAGGCTCCTTCGGTTTTTTTTTCGGTTATTTCTCTGAGTTTTTTTTTTTTATTTACGTTGTGCTGACCTTCGTTCTTTAAATGACGCTATTCCGAGAAGGACACATAAAGGCGAGCCGTAATGGCCTCATCTTCGGCAGGCTCCTCCGGTTATTTTTTTTCGGTTATTTCTCAGAATTTTTTTTTTCTTTACGTTGTGCTGACCTTCGTCCTTTAAATGACGCTATTTCGAGAAGGACACATAAAGGCGAGCCGTAATGGCCTCATCTTCGGCAGGCTCCTCCGGATTTTTTTTCGGTTATTTCTCTGAGTTTTTTTTTTTTTTTTTACGTTGTGCTGACCATCGTTCTTTAAATGACGCTATCTCGAGAAGGACACATAAAGGCGAGCCGTAATGGCCTCATCTTCGGCAGGCTCCTCCGGTTTTTTTTTTCGGTTATTTCTCTGAGTTTTTTTTTTTTTATACGTTGTATTGACCATCGTTCTTTAAATGACGCTATCCCGAGAAGGACACATAAAGGCGAGCCGTAAGGGCTTCATCTTCAGCAGGCTCCTCCGGTTTTTTTTTTCGATTATTTCTCTGAGTTTTTTTTTTTTTTTTTTTTTTTTTTTTTTTTTTTTTTTTTTTTTTTTTACTTTGTGCTGACCTTCGTTCTTTAAATGACGCTATCCCGAGAAGGACACATAAAGGCGAGCTGTAATGGCGTCATCTTCGGCAGGCTCCTCCGGTTTTTTTTTCGGTTTTTTCTCAGAGTTTTTTTTTATTTATTTATATTACGTTGTGCTGACCTTTGTTCTTTAAATGACGCTATCCCGAGAAGGACACATAAAGGCGAGCCGTAATGGCCTCATCTTCGGCAGGCTCCTCCGGTTTTTTTTCGGTTTTTTCTCAGAGTTTTTTTTTTTTTTCTTTTTTACGTTGTGCTGACCTTCGTTCTTTAAATGACGCTATCCCGAGAAGGACACATAAAGGCGAGCCGTAATGGCCTCATCTTCGGCAGGCTCCTCCGGTTTTTTTTTCGGTTATTTCTCTGAGTTTTTTTTTTTTTTTTTTTTTTAATACGTTGTGCTGACCTTCGTTCTTTAAATGACGCTATCCCGAGAAGGACACATAAAGGCGAGCTGTAATAGCCTCATCTTCGGCAGGCTCCTCCGGTTTTTTTTTTCGGTTATTTCTCAGAGTTTTTTTTTTCTTTACGTTGTGCTGACCTTCGTTCTTTAAATGACGCTATCCCGAGAAGGACACATAAAGGCGAGCCGTAATGGCCTCATCTTCGGCAGGCTCCTCCGGTTTTTTTTTTCGGTTATTTCTCAGAGTTTTTTTTTTCTTTACGTTGTGCTGACCTTCGTTCTTTAAATGACGCTATCCCGAGAAGGACAAATAAAGGCGAGCCGTAATGGCCTCATCTTCGGCAGGCTCCTCCGGTTTTTTTTTTCAGTTATTTCTCTGAGTTTTTTTTTTTTTTTTATATATACGTTGTGCTGACCTTCGTTCTTTAAATGACGCTATCCCGAGAAGGACACATAAAGGCGAGCTGTAATGGCCTCATCTTCGGCAGGCTCCTCCTGTTTTTTTTCGGTTTTTTCTCAGAGTTTTTTTTTTTTACGTTGTGCTGACCTTCGTTCTTTAAATGACGCTATCCCGAGAAGGACACATAAAGGCGAGCCGTAATGGCCTCATCTTCAGCAGGCTCCTCCGGTTTTTTTTTCGGTTATTTCTCTGAGTTTTTTTTTTTTTTTTTACGTTGTGCTAACCTTCGTTCTTTAAATGACGCTATCCCGAGAAGGACACATAAAGGCGAGCCGTAATGGCCTCATCTTCGGCAGGCTCCTCCGGTTTTTTTTTCGGTTATTTCTTTGAGGTTTTTTTTTTTTTTTTTATGTTGTGCTGACCTACGTTCTTTAAATGACGCTATCCCGAGAAGGACACATAAAGGCGAGCCGTAATGGCCTCATCTTCGGCAGGCTCCTCCGGTTTTTTTTTTCGGTTATTTCTCTGAGTTTTTTTTTTTTTTTTTTAATTTTTACGTTGTGCTGACCTTCGTTCTTTAAATGACGCTATCCCGAGAAGGACAAATAAAGCCGAGCCGTAATGTCCTCATCTTCGGCAGGCTCCTCCGGTTTTTTTTTTCGGTTATTTCTCAGAGTTTTTTTTTTTCTTTACGTTGTGCTGACCTTCGTTCTTTAAATGACGCTATCAAGAGAAGGACACATAAAGGCGAGTCGTAATGGCCTCATCTTCGGCAGGCTCCTTCGGTTTTTTTTTTCGGTTATTTCTCTGAGTTTTTTTTTTTTATTTACGTTGTGCTGACCTTCGTTCTTTAAATGACGCTATCCCGAGAAGGACACATAAAGGCGAGCCGTAATGGCCTCATCTTCGGCAGGCTCCTCCATTTTTTTTTTCGGTTATTTCTCAGAGTTTTTTTTTTCTTTACGTTGTGCTGACCTTCGTTCTTTAAATGACGCTATCAAGAGAAGGACACATAAAGGCGAGTCGTAATGGCCTCATCTTCGGCAGGCTCCTTCGGTTTTTTTTTTCGGTTATTTCTCTGAGTTTTTTTTTTTATTTACGTTGTGCTGACCTTCGTTCTTTAAATGACGCTATCCCGAGAAGGACAAATAAAGCCGAGCCGTAATGTCCTCATCTTCGGCAGGCTCCTCCGGTTTTTTTTTTCGGTTATTTCTCAGAGTTTTTTTTTTTCTTTACGTTGTGCTGACCTTCGTTCTTTAAATGACGCTATCAAGAGAAGGACACATAAAGGCGAGTCGTAATGGCCTCATCTTCGGCAGGCTCCTTCGGTTTTTTTTTTCGGTTATTTCTCTGAGTTTTTTTTTTTTATTTACGTTGTGCTGACCTTCGTTCTTTAAATGACGCTATCCCGAGAAGGACACATAAAGGCGAGCCGTAATGGCCTCATCTTCGGCAGGCTCCTCCGGTTATTTTTTTTCGGTTATTTCTCTGAGTTTTTTTTTTTTTTATTTACGTTGTGCTGACCTTCGTTCTTTAAATGACGCTATCCCGAGAAGGACACATAAAGGCGAGCCGTAATGGCCTCATCTTCGGCAGGCTCCTCCGGATTTTTTTTCGGTTATTTCTCTGAGTTTTTTTTTTTTTTTTTTTTTTTTCTTTTTTTTTTTACGTTGTGCTGACCATCGTTCTTTAAATGACGCTATCTCGAGAAGGACACATAAAGGCGAGCCGTAATGGCCTCATCTTCGGCAGGCTCCTCCGGTTTTTTTTTTCGGTTATTTCTCTGAGTTTTTTTTTTTGTTTTATATATACGTTGTGCTGACCTTCGTTCTTTAAATGACGCTATCCCGAGAAGGACACATAAAGGCGAGCTGTAATGGCCTCATCTTCGGCAGGCTCCTCCGGTTTTTTTTTCGGTTTTTTCGCAGAGTTTTTTTTTTTTTACGTTGTGCTGACCTTCGTTCTTTAAATGACGCTATCCCGAGAAGGACACATAAAGGCGAGCCGTAATGGCCTCATCTTCAGCAGGCTCCTCCGGTTTTTTTTTCGGTTATTTCTCTGAGTTTTTTTTTTTTTTTTTTTTTTTTTTTTTTTTTTTTTTTTTACGTTGTGCTGACCTTCGTTCTTTAAATGACGCTATCCCGAGAAGGACACATAAAGGCGAGCCGTAATGGCCTCATCTTCGGCTGGCTCCTCCGGTTTTTTTTTTTCGGTTATTTCTTTGAGGTTTTTTTTTTTTTTTTTTTATGTTGTGCTGACCTACGTTCTTTAAATGACGCTATCCCGAGAAGGACACATAAAGGCGAGCCGTAATGGCCTCATCTTCGGCAGGCTCCTCTGGTTTTTTTTTCGGTTATTTCTCTGAGTTTTTTTTTTCTTTACGTTGTGCTGACCTTCGTTCTTTAAATGACGCTATCAAGAGAAGGACACATAAAGGCGAGCCGTAATGGCCTCATCTTCGGCAGGCTCCTTCGGTTTTTTTTTTCGGTTATTTCTCTGAGTTTTTTTTTTTTTTTATTTACGTTGTGCTGACCTTCGTTCTTTAAATGACGCTATCCCGAGAAGGACACATAAAGGCGAGCCGTAATGGCCTCATCTTCGGCAGGCTCCTCCATTTTTTTTTTTCGGTTATTTCTCAGAGTTTTTTTTTTCTTTACGTTGTGCTGACCTTCGTTCTTTAAATGACGCTATCCCGAGAAGGACACATAAAGGCGAGCCGTAATGGCCTCATCTTCGGCAGGCTCCTCCGGTTTTTTTTTCGGTTATTTCTCTGAGTTTTTTTTTTTTTTTTATATACGTTGTGCTGACCTTCGTTCTTTAAATGATGCTATCCCGAGAAGGACACATAAAGGCGAGCCGTAATGGCTTCATCTTCGGCAGGCTCCTCCGGTTATTTTTTTTCGGTTATTTCTCTTAGTTTTTTTTTTCTTTACGTTGTGCTGACCTTCGTCCTTTAAATGACGCTATCCCGAGAAGGACACATAAAGGCGAGCCGTAATGGCCTCATCTTCGGCAGGCTCCTCCGGATTTTTTTTCGGTTATTTCTCTGAGTTTTTTTTTTTTTTTTTTTACGTTGTGCTGACCATCGTTCTTTAAATGACGCTATCTCGAGAAGGACACATAAATGCGAGCCGTAATGGCCTCATCTTCGGCAGGCTCCTCCGGTTTTTTTTTTGGTTATTTCTCTGAGTTTTTTTTTTTTTTTGTTTTATATATACGTTGTGCTGACCTTCGTTCTTTAAATGACGCTATCCCGAGAAGGACACATAAAGGCGAGCTGTAATGGCCTCATCTTCGGCAGGCTCCTCCGGTTTTTTTTTCGCAGAGTTTTTTTTTTTACGTTGTGCTGACCTTCGTTCTTTAAATGACGCTATCCCGAGAAGGACACATAAAGGCGAGCCGTAATGGCCTCATCTTCAGCAGGCTCCTCCGGTTTTTTTTTCGGTTATTTCTCTGAGTTTTTTTTTTTTTTTTTTTTTTTTTTTTTTTTATACGTTGTGCTGACCTTCGTTCTTTAAATGACGCTATCACGAGAAGGACACATAAAGGCGAGCCGTAATGGCCTCATCTTCGGCAGGCTCCTCCGGTTTTTTTTTCGGTTATTTCTTTGAGGTTTTTTTTTTTTTTTTATGTTGTGCTGACCTACGTTCTTTAAATGACGCTATCCCGAGAAGGACACATAAAGGCGAGCCGTAATGGCCTCATCTTCGGCAGGCTCCTCCATTTTTTTTTTCGGTTATTTCTCAGAGTTTTTTTTTTCTTTACGTTGTGCTGACCTTCGTTCTTTAAATGACGCTATCCCGAGAAGGACACATAAAGGCGAGCCGTAATGGCCTCATCTTCGGCAGGCTCCTCCGGTTTTTTTTCGGTTATTTCTCTGAGTTTTTTTTTTTTTTTTTATATACGTTGTGCTGACCTTCGTTCTTTAAATGATGCTATCCCGAGAAGGACACATAAAGGCGAGCCGTAATGGCCTCATCTTCGGCAGGCTCCTCCGGTTATTTTTTTTCGGTTATTTCTCTTAGTTTTTTTTTTCTTTACGTTGTGCTGACCTTCGTCCTTTAAATGACGCTATCCCGAGAAGGACACATAAAGGCGAGCCGTAATGGCCTCATCTTCGGCAGGCTCCTCCGGATTTTTTTTCGGTTATTTCTCTGAGTTTTTTTTTTTTTTTTTTTTTTTTTTTTTTTTTTTTTTTTTTTTTTTTACGTTGTGCTGACCATCGTTCTTTAAATGACGCTATCTCGAGAAGGACACATAAAGGCGAGCCGTAATGGCCTCATCTTCGGCAGGCTCCTCCGGTTTTTTTTTTCGGTTATTTCTCTGAGTTTTTTTTTTTTGTTTTATATATACGTTGTGCTGACCTTCGTTCTTTAAATGACGCTATCCCGAGAAGGACACATAAAGGCGAGCTGTAATGGCCTCATCTTCGGCAGGCTCCTCCGGTTTTTTTTTCGGTTTTTTCACAGAGTTTTTTTTTTTTTTACGTTGTGCTGACCTTCGTTCTTTAAATGACGCTATCCCGAGAAGGACACATAAAGGCGAGCCGTAATGGCCTCATCTTCAGCAGGCTCCTCCGGTTTTTTTTTCGGTTATTTCTCTGAGTTTTTTTTTTTTTTTTTTTTTTTTTTTTTTTTTTTTTTTTTTTTTTTTTTTTTTTACGTTGTGCTGACTTTCGTTCTTTAAATGACGCTATCCCTAGAAGGACACATAAAGGCGAGCCGTAATGGCCTCATCTTCGGCTGGCTCCTCCGGTTTTTTTTTCGGTTATTTCTTTGAGGTTTTTTTTTTTTTTTATGTTGTGCTGACCTACGTTCTTTAAATGACGCTATCCCGAGAAGGACACATAAAGGCGAGCCGTAATGGCCTCATCTTCGGCAGGCTCCTCCGGTTTTTTTTCGATTATTTCTCTGAGTTTTTTTTTCTTTACGTTGTGCTGACCTTCGTTCTTTAAATGACGCTATCAAGAGAAGGACACATAAAGGCGAGCCGTAATGGCCTCATCTTCGGCAGGCTCCTTCGGTTTTTTTTTTCGGTTATTTCTCTGAGTTTTTTTTTTTTTATTTACGTTGTGCTGACCTTCGTTCTTTAAATGACGCTATCCCGAGAAGGACACATAAAGGCGAGCCGTAATGGCCTCATCTTCGGCAGGCTCCTCCGGATTTTTTTTCGGTTATTTCTCTGAGTTTTTTTTTTTTTTTTTTTTTTTTTTTTTTTTTTTTTACGTTGTGCTGACCATCGTTCTTTAAATGACGCTATCTCGAGAAGGACGCATAAAGGCGAGCCGTAATGGCCTCATCTTCGGCAGGCTCCTCCGGTTTTTTTTTTCGGTTATTTCTCTGAGTTTTTTTTTTTTTTTTTATATATACGTTGTGCTGACCTTCGTTCTTTAAATGACGCTATCCCGAGAAGGACACATAAAGGCGAGCTGTAATGGCCTCATCTTCGGCAGGCTCCTCCGGTTTTTTTTTCGGTTTTTTCGCAGAGTTTTTTTTTTTACGTTGTGCTGACCTTCGTTCTTTAAATGACGCTATCCCGAGAAGGACACATAAAGGCGAGCCGTAATGGCCTCATCTTCAGCAGGCTCCTCCGGTTTTTTTTTCGGTTATTTCTCTGAGTTTTTTTTTTTTTTTTTTTACGTTGTGCTGACCATCGTTCTTTAAATGACGCTATCTCGAGAAGGACACATAAATGCGAGCCGTAATGGCCTCATCTTCGGCAGGCTCCTCCGGTTTTTTTTTTCGGTTATTTCTCTGAGTTTTTTTTTTTGTTTTATATATACGTTGTGCTGACCTTCGTTCTTTAAATGACGCTATCCCGAGAAGGACACATAAAGGCGAGCTGTAATGGCCTCATCTTCGGCAGGCTCCTCCGGTTTTTTTTTCGGTTTTTTCGCAGAGTTTTTTTTTTTACGTTGTGCTGACCTTCGTTCTTTAAATGACGCTATCCCGAGAAGGACACATAAAGGCGAGCCGTAATGGCCTCATCTTCAGCAGGCTCCTCCGGTTTTTTTTTCGGTTATTTCTCTGAGTTTTTTTTTTTTTTTTTTTACGTTGTGCTGACCATCGTTCTTTAAATGACGCTATCTCGAGAAGGACACATAAATGCGAGCCGTAATGGCCTCATCTTCGGCAGGCTCCTCCGGTTTTTTTTTTCGGTTATTTCTCTGAGTTTTTTTTTTTTGTTTTATATATACGTTGTGCTGACCTTCGTTCTTTAAATGACGCTATCCCGAGAAGGACACATAAAGGCGAGCTGTAATGGCCTCATCTTCGGCAGGCTCCTCCGGTTTTTTTTTCGGTTTTTTCGCAGAGTTTTTTTTTTTACGTTGTGCTGACCTTCGTTCTTTAAATGACGCTATCCCGAGAAGGACACATAAAGGCGAGCCGTAATGGCCTCATCTTCAGCAGGCTCCTCCGGTTTTTTTTTCGGTTATTTCTCTGAGTTTTTTTTTTTTTTATATACGTTGTGCTGACCTTCGTTCTTTAAATGACGCTATCACGAGAAGGACACATAAAGGCGAGCCGTAATGGCCTCATCTTCGGCAGGCTCCTCCGGTTTTTTTTTCGGTTATTTCTTTAAGGTTTTTTTTTTTTTTTTTTATGTTGTGCTGACCTACGTTCTTTAAATGACGCTATCCCGAGAAGGACACATAAAGGCGAGCCGTAATGGCCTCATCTTCGGCAGGCTCCTCCATTTTTTTTTCGGTTATTTCTCAGAGTTTTTTTTTTCTTTACGTTGTGCTGACCTTCGTTCTTTAAATGACGCTATCCCGAGAAGGACACATAAAGGCGAGCCGTAATGGCCTCATCTTCGGCAGGCTCCTCCGGTTTTTTTTCGGTTATTTCTCTGAGTTTTTTTTTTTTTTTTTTATATACGTTGTGCTGACCTTCGTTCTTTAAATGATGCTATCCCGAGAAGGACACATAAAGGCGAGCCGTAATGGCCTCATCTTCGGCAGGCTCCTCCGGTTATTTTTTTTCGGTTATTTCTCTTAGTTTTTTTTTTCTTTACGTTGTGCTGACCTTCGTCCTTTAAATGACGCTATCCCGAGAAGGACACATAAAGGCGAGCCGTAATGGCCTCATCTTCGGCAGGCTCCTCCGGATTTTTTTTCGGTTATTTCTCTGAGTTTTTTTTTTTTTTTTTTTTTTTTTTTTTTTTTTTTTTTTTTTTTTTTTTTTACGTTGTGCTGACCATCGTTCTTTAAATGACGCTATCTCGAGAAGGACACATAAAGGCGAGCCGTAATGTCCTCATCTTCGGCAGGCTCCTCCGGTTTTTTTTTTCGGTTATTTCTCTGAGTTTTTTTTTTGTTTTATATATACGTTGTGCTGACCTTCGTTCTTTAAATGACGCTATCCCGAGAAGGACACATAAAGGCGAGCTGTAATGGCCTCATCTTCGGCAGGCTCCTCCGGTTTTTTTTTCGGTTTTTTCACAGAGTTTTTTTTTTTTTTACGTTGTGCTGACCTTCGTTCTTTAAATGACGCTATCCCGAGAAGGACACATAAAGGCGAGCCGTAATGGCCTCATCTTCAGCAGGCTCCTCCGGTTTTTTTTTCGGTTATTTCTCTGAGTTTTTTTTTTTTTTTTTTTTTTTTTTTTTTTTTTTTTTTTTTTTTTTTTTTACGTTGTGCTGACTTTCGTTCTTTAAATGACGCTATCCCGAGAAGGACACATAAAGGCGAGCCGTAATGGCCTCATCTTCGGCTGGCTCCTCCGGTTTTTTTTCGGTTATTTCTCTGAGTTTTTTTTTTTTTTTTTTATATACGTTGTGCTGACCTTCGTTCTTTAAATGATGCTATCCCGAGAAGGACACATAAAGGCGAGCCGTAATGGCCTCATCTTCGGCAGGCTCCTCCGGTTATTTTTTTTCGGTTATTTCTCTTAGTTTTTTTTTTCTTTACGTTGTGCTGACCTTCGTCCTTTAAATGACGCTATCCCGAGAAGGACACATAAAGGCGAGCCGTAATGGCCTCATCTTCGGCAGGCTCCTCCGGATTTTTTTTCGGTTATTTCTCTGAGTTTTTTTTTTTTTTTTTTTTTTTTTTTTTTTTTTTTTTTTTTTACGTTGTGCTGACCATCGTTCTTTAAATGACGCTATCTCGAGAAGGACACATAAAGGCGAGCCGTAATGTCCTCATCTTCGGCAGGCTCCTCCGGTTTTTTTTTTCGGTTATTTCTCTGAGTTTTTTTTTTGTTTTATATATACGTTGTGCTGACCTTCGTTCTTTAAATGACGCTATCCCGAGAAGGACACATAAAGGCGAGCTGTAATGGCCTCATCTTCGGCAGGCTCCTCCGGTTTTTTTTTCGGTTTTTTCACAGAGTTTTTTTTTTTTTTACGTTGTGCTGACCTTCGTTCTTTAAATGACGCTATCCCGAGAAGGACACATAAAGGCGAGCCGTAATGGCCTCATCTTCAGCAGGCTCCTCCGGTTTTTTTTTCGGTTATTTCTCTGAGTTTTTTTTTTTTTTTTTTTTTTTTTTTTTTTTTTTTTTTTTTTACGTTGTGCTGACTTTCGTTCTTTAAATGACGCTATCCCGAGAAGGACACATAAAGGCGAGCCGTAATGGCCTCATCTTCGGCAGGCTCCTCCGATTTTTTTTTGGTTTTTTCTCAGAGTTTTTTTTTTTTTTTTTTTTTTTTTTTTTTTTTTTTTTTTTTTTTTTTACGTTTTGCTGACCTTCGTTCTTTAAATGACGCTATCCCGAGAAGGACACATAAAGGCGAGCCGTAATGGCCTCATCTTCGGCAGGCTCCTCCGGTTTTTTTTCGATTATTTCTCTGAGTTTTTTTTTTTCTTTACGTTGTGCTGACCTTCGTTCTTTAAATGACGCTATCAAGAGAAGGACACATAAAGGCGAGCCGTAATGGCCTCATCTTCGGCAGGCTCCTTCGGTTTTTTTTTTCGGTTATTTCTCTGAGTTTTTTTTTTTTTTATTTACGTTGTGCTGACCTTCGTTCTTTAAATGACGCTATCCCGAGAAGGACACATAAAGGCGAGCCGTAATGGCCTCATCTTCGGCAGGCTCCTCCGGATTTTTTTTCGGTTATTTCTCTGAGTTTTTTTTTTTTTTTTTTTTTTTTTTTTTTTTTTTTTTTTTTTTTTTTTTTTTTTTTTTACGTTGTGCTGACCATCGTTCTTTAAATGACGCTATCTCGAGAAGGACACATAAAGGCGAGCCGTAATGGCCTCATCTTCGGCAGGCTCCTCCGGTTTTTTTTTTCGGTTATTTCTCTGAGTTTTTTTTTTTTGTTTTATATATACGTTGTGCTGACCTTCGTTCTTTAAATGACGCTATCCCGAGAAGGACACATAAAGGCGAGCTGTAATGGCCTCATCTTCGGCAGGCTCCTCCGGTTTTTTTTTCGGTTTTTTCACAGAGTTTTTTTTTTTTTTACGTTGTGCTGACCTTCGTTCTTTAAATGACGCTATCCCGAGAAGGACACATAAAGGCGAGCCGTAATGGCCTCATCTTCAGCAGGCTCCTCCGGTTTTTTTTTCGGTTATTTCTCTGAGTTTTTTTTTTTTTTTTTTTTTTTTTTTTTTTTTTTTTTTTTTTTTTTTTTTTTTTTTTTTTTTTTTTTACGTTGTGCTGACTTTCGTTCTTTAAATGACGCTATCCCGAGAAGGACACATAAAGGCGAGCCGTAATGGCCTCATCTTCGGCTGGCTCCTCCGGTTTTTTTTTCGGTTATTTCTTTGAGGTTTTTTTTTTTTTTTTATGTTGTGCTGACCTACGTTCTTTAAATGACGCTATCCCGAGAAGGACACATAAAGGCGAGCCGTAATGGCCTCATCTTCGGCAGGCTCCTACGGTTTTTTTTCGATTATTTCTCTGAGTTTTTTTTTTTCTTTACGTTGTGCTGACCTTCGTTCTTTAAATGACGCTATCAAGAGAAGGACACATAAAGGCGAGCCGTAATGGCCTCATCTTCGGCAGGCTCCTTCGGTTTTTTTTTTCGGTTATTTCTCTGAGTTTTTTTTTTTTTTATTTACGTTGTGCTGACCTTCGTTCTTTAAATGACGCTATCCCGAGAAGGACACATAAAGGCGAGCCGTAATGGCCTCATCTTCGGCAGGCTCCTCCATTTTTTTTTCGGTTATTTCTCAGAGTTTTTTTTTTCTTTACGTTGTGCTGACCTTCGTTCTTTAAATGACGCTATCCCGAGAAGGACACATAAAGGCGAGCCGTAATGGCCTCATCTTCGGCAGGCTCCTCCGGTTTTTTTTTCGGTTATTTCTCTGAGTTTTTTTTTTTTTTTTTTATATACGTTGTGCTGACCTTCGTTCTTTAAATGATGCTATCCCGAGAAGGACACATAAAGGCGAGCCGGAATGGCCTCATCTTCGGCAGGCTCCTCCGGTTATTTTTTTTCGGTTATTTCTCTTAGTTTTTTTTTTCTTTACGTTGTGCTGACCTTCGTCCTTTAAATGACGCTATCCCGAGAAGGACACATAAAGGCGAGCCGTAATGGCCTCATCTTCGGCAGGCTCCTCCGGATTTTTTTTCGGTTATTTCTCTGAGTTTTTTTTTTTTTTTTTTTTTTTTTTTTTTTTTTTTTTTTTTTTTTTTTTTTTTTTTTTTTTTTTTACGTTGTGCTGACCATCGTTCTTTAAATGACGCTATCTCGAGAAGGACACATAAAGGCGAGCCGTAATGGCCTCATCTTCGGCAGGCTCCTCCGGTTTTTTTTTTCGGTTATTTCTCTGAGTTTTTTTTTTTTGTTTTATATATACGTTGTGCTGACCTTCGTTCTTTAAATGACGCTATCCCGAGAAGGACACATAAAGGCGAGCTGTAATGGCCTCATCTTCGGCAGGCTCCTCCGGTTTTTTTTTTCGGTTTTTTCGCAGAGTTTTTTTTTTTTTTACGTTGTGCTGACCTTCGTTCTTTAAATGACGCTATCCCGAGAAGGACACATAAAGGCGAGCCGTAATGGCCTCATCTTCAGCAGGCTCCTCCGTTTTTTTTTTCGGTTATTTCTCTGAGTTTTTTTTTTTTTTTTTTTACGTTGTGCTGTCCTTCGTTCTTTAAATGACGCTATCCCGAGAAGGACACATAAAGGCGAGCCGTAATGGCCTCATCTTCGGCTGGCTCCTCCGGTTTTTTTTTCGGTTATTTCTTTGAGGTTTTTTTTTTTTATGTTGTGCTGACCTACGTTCTTTAAATGACGCTATCCCGAGAAGGACACATAAAGGCGAGCCGTAATGGCCTCATCTTCGGCAGGCTCCTCCGGTTTTTTTTTTCGGTTATTTCTCTGAGTTTTTTTTTTCTTTACGTTGTGCTGACCTTCGTTCTTTAAATGACGCTATCAAGAGAAGGACACATAAAGGCGAGCCGTAATGGCCTCATCTTCGGCAGGCTCCTTCGGTTTTTTTTTTTCGGTTATTTCTCTGAGTTTTTTTTTTTTTATTTACGTTGTGCTGACCTTCGTTCTTTAAATGACGCTATCCCGAGAAGGACACATAAAGGCGAGCCGTAATGGCCTCATCTTCGGCAGGCTCCTCCATTTTTTTTTCGGTTATTTCTCAGAGTTTTTTTTTTCTTTACGTTGTGCTGACCTTCGTTCTTTAAATGACGCTATCCCGAGAAGGACACATAAAGGCGAGCCGTAATGGCCTCATCTTCGGCAGGCTCCTCCGGTTTTTTTTTCGGTTATTTCTCTGAGTTTTTTTTTTTTTTTTTTATATACGTTGTGCTGACCTTCGTTCTTTAAATGATGCTATCCCGAGAAGGACACATAAAGGCGAGCCGTAATGGCCTCATCTTCGGCAGGCTCCTCCGGTTATTTTTTTTCGGTTATTTCTCTTAGTTTTTTTTTCTTTACGTTGTGTTGACCTTCGTCCTTTAAATGACGCTATCCCGAGAAGGACACATAAAGGCGAGCCGTAATGGCCTCATCTTCGGCAGGCTCCTCCGGATTTTTTTTCGGTTATTTCTCTGAGTTTTTTTTTTTTTTTTTTTTTTTTTTTTACGTTGTGCTGACCATCGTTCTTTAAATGACGCTATCTCGAGAAGGACACATAAAGGCGAGCCGTAATGGCCTCATCTTCGGCAGGCTCCTCCGGTTTTTTTTTTTCGGTTATTTCTCTGAGTTTTTTTTTTTTTTTGTTTTATATATACGTTGTGCTGACCTTCGTTCTTTAAATGACGCTATCCCAAGAAGGACACATAAAGGCGAGCTGTAATGGCCTCATCTTCGGCAGGCTCCTCCGTTTTTTTTTTCGGTTTTTTCACAGAGTTTTTTTTTTTTACGTTGTGCTGACCTTCGTTCTTTAAATGACGCTATCCCGAGAAGGACACATAAAGGCGAGCCGTAATGGCCTCATCTTCGGCTGGCTCCTCCGGTTTTTTTTTCGGTTATTTCTTTGAGGTTTTTTTTTTTTTTTTATGTTGTGCTGACCTACGTTCTTTAAATGACGCTATCCCGAGAAGGACACATAAAGGCGAGCCGTAATGGCCTCATCTTCGGCAGGCTCCTCCGGTTTTTTTTCGGTTATTTCTCTGAGGTTTTTTTTTTTCTTTACGTTGTGCTGACCTTCGTTCTTTAAATGACGCTATCAAGAGAAGGACACATAAAGGCGAGCCGTAATGGCCTCATCTTCGGCAGGCTCCTTCGGTTTTTTTTTTTCGGTTATTTCTCTGAGTTTTTTTTTTTTTTATTTACGTTGTGCTGACCTTCGTTCTTTAAATGACGCTATCCCGAGAAGGACACATAAAGGCGAGCCGTAATGGCCTCATCTTCGGCAGGCTCCTCCATTTTTTTTTTCGGTTATTACTCAGAGTTTTTTTTTTTTCTTTACGTTGTGCTGACCTTCGTTCTTTAAATGACGCTATCCCGAGAAGGACACATAAAGGCGAGCCGTAATGGCCTCATCTTCGGCAGGCTCCTCCGGTTTTTTTTCGGTTATTTCTCTGAGTTTTTTTTTTTTTTTTTATATACGTTGTGCTGACCTTCGTTCTTTAAATGATGCTATCCCGAGAAGGACACATAAAGGCGAGTCGTAATGGCCTCATCTTCGGCAGGCTCCTCCGGTTTTTTTTTTCGGTTATTTCTCTGAGTTTTTTTTTTTTGTTTTATATATACGTTGTGCTGACCTTCGTTCTTTAAATGACGCTATCCCGAGAAGGACACATAAAGGCGAGCTGTAATGGCCTCATCTTCGGCAGGCTCCTCCGGTTTTTTTTTCGGTTTTTTCGCAGAGTTTTTTTTTTTTTTACGTTGTGCTGACCTTCGTTCTTTTAATGACGCTATCCCGAGAAGGACACATAAAGGCGAGCCGTAATGGCCTCATCTTCAGCAGGCTCCTCCGGTTTTTTTTTCGGTTATTTCTCTGTTTTTTTTTTTTTTTTTTTTTTTTTTTTTTACGTTGTGCTGACCTTCGTTCATTAAATGACGCTATCCCGAGAAGGACACATAAAGGCGAGCCGTAATGGCCTCATCTTCGGCTGGCTCCTCCATTTTTTTTTTCAGTTATTTCTCAGAGTTTTTTTTTTCTTTACGTTGTACTGACCTTCGTTCTTTAAATGACGCTATCCCGAGAAGGACAAATAAAGGCGAGCCGTAATGTCCTCATCTTCGGCAGGCTCCTCCGGTTTTTTTTTCGGTTATTTCTCAGAGTTTTTTTTTTCTTTACGTTGTGCTGACCTTCGTTCTTTAAATGACGCTATCAAGAGAAGGACACATAAAGGCGAGCCGTAATGGCCTCATCTTCGGCAGGCTCCTTCGGTTTTTTTTTCGGTTATTTCTCTGAGTTTTTTTTTTTTTTTATTTACGTTGTGCTGACCTTCGTTCTTTAAATGACGCTATCCCGAGAAGGACACATAAAGGCGAGCCGTAATGGCCTCATCTTCGGCAAGCTCCTCTGTTTTTTTTTCGGTTATTTCTCAGAGTTTTTTTTTTTTTTCTTTACGTTGTGCTGACCTTCGTTCTTTAAATCACGCTATCCCGAGAAGGACACATAAAGGCGAGCCGTAATGGCCTCATCTTCGGCAGGCTCCTCCGGTTTTTTTTTTCGGTTATTTCTCTGAGTTTTTTTTTTTTTTATATATGCGTTGTGCTGACCTTCGTTCTTTAAATGACGCTATCCCGAGAAGGACACATAAAGGCGAGCTGTATTGGCCTCTTCTTCGGCAGGCTCCTCCGGTTTTTTTTTTCGGTTATTTCTCAGAGTTTTTTTTTTTTTTCTTTACGTTGTGCTGACCTTCGTTCTTTAAATCACGCTATCCCGAGAAGGACACATAAAGGCGAGCCGTAATGGCCTCATCTTCGGCAGGCTCCTCCGGTTTTTTTTTTCGGTTATTTCTCTGAGTTTTTTTTTTTTTTTATATATGCGTTGTGCTGACCTTCGTTCTTTAAATGACGCTATCCCGAGAAGGACACATAAAGGCGAGCTGTAATGGCCTCATCTTCGGCAGGCTCCTCCGGTTTTTTTTTTGGGTTTTTTCTCAGAGATTTTTTTTTTTTTTTAACGTTGTGCTGACCTTCGTTCTTTAAATGACGCTATCCCGAGAAGGACACATAAAGGCGAGCCGTAATGGCCTCATCTTCAGCAGGCTCCTCCGGTTTTTTTTTTCGGTTATTTCTCTGAGTTTTTTTTTTTTTTTTTTACATTGTGCTGACCTTCGTTCTTTAAATGACGCTATCCCGAGAAGGACACATAAAGGCGAGCCGTAATGGCCTCATCTTCGGCAGGCTCCTCCGGTTTTTTTTTCGGTTATTTCTTTGAGGTTTTTTTTTTTTTTTTTTTTTTATGTTGTGCTGACCTACGTTCTTTAAATGACGCTATCCCGAGAAGGACACATAAAGGCGAGCCGTAATGGCCTCATCTTCGGCAGGCTCCTCCGGTTTTTTTTTTCGGTTATTTCTCTGAGTTTTTTTTTTTTTTTTTTTTTTTTTAATTTTTACGTTGTGCTGACCTTCGTTCTTTAAATGACGCTATCCCGAGAAGGACAAATAAAGGCGAGCCGTAATGGCCTCATCTTCGGCAGGCTCCTCCGGTTTTTTTTTTCGGTTATTTCTCAGAGTTTTTTTTTTCTTTACGTTGTGCTGACCTTCGTTCTTTAAATGACGCTATCCCGAGAAGGACACATAAAGGCGAGCCGTAATGGCCTCATCTTCGGCAGGCTCCTTCGGTTTTTTTTTTTCGGTTATTTCTCTGAGTTTTTTTTTTTTTTATTTACGTTGTGCTGACCTTCGTTCTTTAAATGACGCTATCCCGAGAAGGACACATAAAGGCGAGCCGTAATGGCCTCATCTTCGGCAGGCTCCTTCGGTTTTTTTTTCGGTTATTTCTCTGAGTTTTTTTTTTTTTTATTTACGTTGTGCTGACCTTCGTTCTTTAAATGACGCTATCCCGAGAAGGACACATAAAGGCGAGCCGTAATGGCCTCATCTTCGGCAGGCTCCTCCATTTTTTTTTTCGGTTATTACTCAGAGTTTTTTTTTTTTCTTTACGTTGTGCTGACCTTCGTTCTTTAAATGACGCTATCCCGAGAAGGACACATAAAGGCGAGCCGTAATGGCCTCATCTTCGGCAGGCTCCTCCGGTTTTTTTTCGGTTATTTCTCTGAGTTTTTTTTTTTTTTTTTTATATACGTTGTGCTGACCTTCGTTCTTTAAATGATGCTATCCCGAGAAGGACACATAAAGGCGAGCCGTAATGGCCTCATCTTCGGCAGGCTCCTCCGGTTTTTTTTTTCGGTTATTTCTCTGAGTTTTTTTTTTTGTTTTATATATACGTTGTGCTGACCTTCGTTCTTTAAATGACGCTATCCCGAGAAGGACACATAAAGGCGAGCTGTAATGGCCTCATCTTCGGCAGGCTCCTCCGGTTTTTTTTTCGGTTTTTTCGCAGAGTTTTTTTTTTTTACGTTGTGCTGACCTTCGTTCTTTTAATGACGCTATCCCGAGAAGGACACATAAAGGCGAGCCGTAATGGCCTCATCTTCAGCAGGCTCCTCCGGTTTTTTTTTCGGTTATTTCTCTGTTTTTTTTTTTTTTTTTTTTTTACGTTGTGCTGACCTTCGTTCTTTAAATGACGCTATCCCGAGAAGGACACATAAAGGCGAGCCGTAATGGCCTCATCTTCGGCTGGCTCCTCCATTTTTTTTTTCAGTTATTTCTCAGAGTTTTTTTTTTCTTTACGTTGTACTGACCTTCGTTCTTTAAATGACGCTATCCCGAGAAGGACAAATAAAGGCGAGCCGTAATGTCCTCATCTTCGGCAGGCTCCTCCGGTTTTTTTTTCGGTTATTTCTCAGAGTTTTTTTTTTCTTTACGTTGTGCTGACCTTCGTTCTTTAAATGACGCTATCAAGAGAAGGACACATAAAGGCGAGCCGTAATGGCCTCATCTTCGGCAGGCTCCTTCGGTTTTTTTTTCGGTTATTTCTCTGAGTTTTTTTTTTTTTTTTATTTACGTTGTGCTGACCTTCGTTCTTTAAATGACGCTATCCCGAGAAGGACACATAAAGGCGAGCCGTAATGGCCTCATCTTCGGCAAGCTCCTCTGTTTTTTTTTCGGTTATTTCTCAGAGTTTTTTTTTTTTTTCTTTACGTTGTGCTGACCTTCGTTCTTTAAATCACGCTATCCCGAGAAGGACACATAAAGGCGAGCCGTAATGGCCTCATCTTCGGCAGGCTCCTCCGGTTTTTTTTTTCGGTTATTTCTCTGAGTTTTTTTTTTTTTTATATATGCGTTGTGCTGACCTTCGTTCTTTAAATGACGCTATCCAGAGAAGGACACATAAAGGCGAGCTGTAATGGCCTCATCTTCGGCAGGCTCCTCCGGTTTTTTTTTTCGGTTATTTCTCAGAGTTTTTTTTTTTTCTTTACGTTGTGCTGACCTTCGTTCTTTAAATCACGCTATCCCGAGAAGGACACATAAAGGCGAGCCGTAATGGCCTCATCTTCGGCAGGCTCCTCCGGTTTTTTTTTTCGGTTATTTCTCTGAGTTTTTTTTTTTTTTTATATATGCGTTGTGCTGACCTTCGTTCTTTAAATGACGCTATCCCGAGAAGGACACATAAAGGCGAGCTGTAATGGCCTCATCTTCGGCAGGCTCCTCCGGTTTTTTTTTTGGGTTTTTTCTCAGAGATTTTTTTTTTTTTTTAACGTTGTGCTGACCTTCGTTCTTTAAATGACGCTATCCCGAGAAGGACACATAAAGGCGAGCCGTAATGGCCTCATCTTCAGCAGGCTCCTCCGGTTTTTTTTTTCGGTTATTTCTCTGAGTTTTTTTTTTTTTTTTTTACATTGTGCTGACCTTCGTTCTTTAAATGACGCTATCCCGAGAAGGACACATAAAGGCGAGCCGTAATGGCCTCATCTTCGGCAGGCTCCTCCGGTTTTTTTTTCGGTTATTTCTTTGAGGTTTTTTTTTTTTTTTTTTATGTTGTGCTGACCTACGTTCTTTAAATGACGCTATCCCGAGAAGGACACATAAAGGCGAGCCGTAATGGCCTCATCTTCGGCAGGCTCCTCCGGTTTTTTTTTTCGGTTATTTCTCTGAGTTTTTTTTTTTTTTTTTTTTTTTAATTTTTACGTTGTGCTGACCTTCGTTCTTTAAATGACGCTATCCCGAGAAGGACAAATAAAGGCGAGCCGTAATGGCCTCATCTTCGGCAGGCTCCTCCGGTTTTTTTTTTCGGTTATTTCTCAGAGTTTTTTTTTTCTTTACGTTGTGCTGACCTTCGTTCTTTAAATGACGCTATCCCGAGAAGGACACATAAAGGCGAGCCGTAATGGCCTCATCTTCGGCAGGCTCCTTCGGTTTTTTTTTTTCGGTTATTTCTCTGAGTTTTTTTTTTTTTATTTACGTTGTGCTGACCTTCGTTCTTTAAATGACGCTATCCCGAGAAGGACACATAAAGGCGAGCCGTAATGGCCTCATCTTCGGCAGGCTCCTTCGGTTTTTTTTTTCGGTTATTTCTCTGAGTTTTTTTTTTTTTATTTACGTTGTGCTGACCTTCGTTCTTTAAATGACGCTATCCCGAGAAGGACACATAAAGGCGAGCCGTAATGGCCTCATCTTCGGCAGGCTCCTCCATTTTTTTTTCGGTTATTACTCAGAGTTTTTTTTTTTCTTTACGTTGTGCTGACCTTCGTTCTTTAAATGACGCTATCCCGAGAAGGACACATAAAGGCGAGCCGTAATGGCCTCATCTTCGGCAGGCTCCTCCGGTTTTTTTTCGGTTATTTCTCTGAGTTTTTTTTTTTTTTTTTTTATATACGTTGTGCTGACCTTCGTTCTTTAAATGATGCTATCCCGAGAAGGACACATAAAGGCGAGCCGTAATGGCCTCATCTTCGGCAGGCTCCTCCGGTTTTTTTTTTCGGTTATTTCTCTGAGTTTTTTTTTTTTGTTTTATATATACGTTGTGCTGACCTTCGTTCTTTAAATGACGCTATCCCGAGAAGGACACATAAAGGCGAGCTGTAATGGCCTCATCTTCGGCAGGCTCCTCCGGTTTTTTTTTCGGTTTTTTCGCAGAGTTTTTTTTTTTTTACGTTGTGCTGACCTTCGTTCTTTTAATGACGCTATCCCGAGAAGGACACATAAAGGCGAGCCGTAATGGCCTCATCTTCGGCAGGCTCCTTTGGTTTTTTTTTTTCGGTTATTTCTCTGAGTTTTTTTTTTTTTATTTACGTTGTGCTGACCTTCGTTCTTTAAATAACGCTATCCCGAGAAGGACACATAAAGGCGAGCCGTAATGGCCTCATCTTCGGCAGGCTCCTCCATTTTTTTTTCGGTTATTTCTCAGAGTTTTTTTTTTCTTTACGTTGTGCTGACCTTCGTTCTTTAAATGACGCTATCCCGAGAAGGACACATAAAGGCGAGCCGTAATGGCCTCATCTTCGGCAGGCTCCTCCGGTTTTTTTTTCGGTTATTTCTCTGAGTTTTTTTTTTTTTTTTTTATATACGTTGTGCTGACCTTCGTTCTTTAAATGATGCTATCCCGAGAAGGACACATAAAGGCGAGCCGTAATGGCCTCATCTTCGGCAGGCTCCTCCGGTTATTTTTTTTCGGTTATTTCTCTTAGTTTTTTTTTCTTTACGTTGTGTTGACCTTCGTCCTTTAAATGACGCTATCCCGAGAAGGACACATAAAGGCGAGCCGTAATGGCCTCATCTTCGGCAGGCTCCTCCGGATTTTTTTTCGGTTATTTCTCTGAGTTTTTTTTTTTTTTTTTTTTTTTTTTTTTTTACGTTGTGCTGACCATCGTTCTTTAAATGACGCTATCTCGAGAAGGACACATAAAGGCGAGCCGTAATGGCCTCATCTTCGGCAGGCTCCTCCGGTTTTTTTTTTTTCGGTTATTTCTCTGAGTTTTTTTTTTTTTTTTTGTTTTATATATACGTTGTGCTGACCTTCGTTCTTTAAATGACGCTATCCCAAGAAGGACACATAAAGGCGAGCTGTAATGGCCTCATCTTCGGCAGGCTCCTCCGTTTTTTTTTCGGTTTTTTCACAGAGTTTTTTTTTTTTACGTTGTGCTGACCTTCGTTCTTTAAATGACGCTATCCCGAGAAGGACACATAAAGGCGAGCCGTAATGGCCTCATCTTCGGCTGGCTCCTCCGGTTTTTTTTTCGGTTATTTCTTTGAGGTTTTTTTTTTTTTTTTATGTTGTGCTGACCTACGTTCTTTAAATGACGCTATCCCGAGAAGGACACATAAAGGCGAGCCGTAATGGCCTCATCTTCGGCAGGCTCCTCCGGTTTTTTTTCGGTTATTTCTCTGAGGTTTTTTTTTTTCTTTACGTTGTGCTGACCTTCGTTCTTTAAATGACGCTATCAAGAGAAGGACACATAAAGGCGAGCCGTAATGGCCTCATCTTCGGCAGGCTCCTTCGGTTTTTTTTTTTCGGTTATTTCTCTGAGTTTTTTTTTTTTTATTTACGTTGTGCTGACCTTCGTTCTTTAAATGACGCTATCCCGAGAAGGACACATAAAGGCGAGCCGTAATGGCCTCATCTTCGGCAGGCTCCTCCATTTTTTTTTTCGGTTATTACTCAGAGTTTTTTTTTTTCTTTACGTTGTGCTGACCTTCGTTCTTTAAATGACGCTATCCCGAGAAGGACACATAAAGGCGAGCCGTAATGGCCTCATCTTCGGCAGGCTCCTCCGGTTTTTTTTCGGTTATTTCTCTGAGTTTTTTTTTTTTTTTTTATATACGTTGTGCTGACCTTCGTTCTTTAAATGATGCTATCCCGAGAAGGACACATAAAGGCGAGCCGTAATGGCCTCATCTTCGGCAGGCTCCTCCGGTTTTTTTTTTCGGTTATTTCTCTGAGTTTTTTTTTTTGTTTTATATATACGTTGTGCTGACCTTCGTTCTTTAAATGACGCTATCCCGAGAAGGACACATAAAGGCGAGCTGTAATGGCCTCATCTTCGGCAGGCTCCTCCGGTTTTTTTTTCGGTTTTTTCGCAGAGTTTTTTTTTTTTTACGTTGTGCTGACCTTCGTTCTTTTAATGACGCTATCCCGAGAAGGACACATAAAGGCGAGCCGTAATGGCCTCATCTTCAGCAGGCTCCTCCGGTTTTTTTTTCGGTTATTTCTCTGTTTTTTTTTTTTTTTTTTTTTTTTTTTTTTTTTTTTTTTTTTTTTACGTTGTGCTGACCTTCGTTCATTAAATGACGCTATCCCGAGAAGGACACATAAAGGCGAGCCGTAATGGCCTCATCTTCGGCTGGCTCCTCCATTTTTTTTTTCAGTTATTTCTCAGAGTTTTTTTTTTCTTTACGTTGTACTGACCTTCGTTCTTTAAATGACGCTATCCCGAGAAGGACAAATAAAGGCGAGCCGTAATGTCCTCATCTTCGGCAGGCTCCTCCGGTTTTTTTTTCGGTTATTTCTCAGAGTTTTTTTTTTCTTTACGTTGTGCTGACCTTCGTTCTTTAAATGACGCTATCAAGAGAAGGACACATAAAGGCGAGCCGTAATGGCCTCATCTTCGGCAGGCTCCTTCGGTTTTTTTTTCGGTTATTTCTCTGAGTTTTTTTTTTTTTTATTTACGTTGTGCTGACCTTCGTTCTTTAAATGACGCTATCCCGAGAAGGACACATAAAGGCGAGCCGTAATGGCCTCATCTTCGGCAAGCTCCTCTGTTTTTTTTTCGGTTATTTCTCAGAGTTTTTTTTTTTTTCTTTACGTTGTGCTGACCTTCGTTCTTTAAATCACGCTATCCCGAGAAGGACACATAAAGGCGAGCCGTAATGGCCTCATCTTCGGCAGGCTCCTCCGGTTTTTTTTTTCGGTTATTTCTCTGAGTTTTTTTTTTTTTTTATATATGCGTTGTGCTGACCTTCGTTCTTTAAATGACGCTATCCCGAGAAGGACACATAAAGGCGAGCTGTATTGGCCTCTTCTTCGGCAGGCTCCTCCGGTTTTTTTTTTCGGTTATTTCTCAGAGTTTTTTTTTTTTTTTCTTTACGTTGTGCTGACCTTCGTTCTTTAAATCACGCTATCCCGAGAAGGACACATAAAGGCGAGCCGTAATGGCCTCATCTTCGGCAGGCTCCTCCGGTTTTTTTTTTCGGTTATTTCTCTGAGTTTTTTTTTTTTTTTTTATATATGCGTTGTGCTGACCTTCGTTCTTTAAATGACGCTATCCCGAGAAGGACACATAAAGGCGAGCTGTAATGGCCTCATCTTCGGCAGGCTCCTCCGGTTTTTTTTTTGGGTTTTTTCTCAGAGATTTTTTTTTTTTTTTTAACGTTGTGCTGACCTTCGTTCTTTAAATGACGCTATCCCGAGAAGGACACATAAAGGCGAGCCGTAATGGCCTCATCTTCAGCAGGCTCCTCCGGTTTTTTTTTTCGGTTATTTCTCTGAGTTTTTTTTTTTTTTTTTTACATTGTGCTGACCTTCGTTCTTTAAATGACGCTATCCCGAGAAGGACACATAAAGGCGAGCCGTAATGGCCTCATCTTCGGCAGGCTCCTCCGGTTTTTTTTTCGGTTATTTCTTTGAGGTTTTTTTTTTTTTTTTTTTTATGTTGTGCTGACCTACGTTCTTTAAATGACGCTATCCCGAGAAGGACACATAAAGGCGAGCCGTAATGGCCTCATCTTCGGCAGGCTCCTCCGGTTTTTTTTTTCGGTTATTTCTCTGAGTTTTTTTTTTTTTTTTTTTTTTTTTTAATTTTTACGTTGTGCTGACCTTCGTTCTTTAAATGACGCTATCCCGAGAAGGACAAATAAAGGCGAGCCGTAATGGCCTCATCTTCGGCAGGCTCCTCCGGTTTTTTTTTTCGGTTATTTCTCAGAGTTTTTTTTTTCTTTACGTTGTGCTGACCTTCGTTCTTTAAATGACGCTATCCCGAGAAGGACACATAAAGGCGAGCCGTAATGGCCTCATCTTCGGCAGGCTCCTTCGGTTTTTTTTTTTCGGTTATTTCTCTGAGTTTTTTTTTTTTTTATTTACGTTGTGCTGACCTTCGTTCTTTAAATGACGCTATCCCGAGAAGGACACATAAAGGCGAGCCGTAATGGCCTCATCTTCGGCAGGCTCCTTCGGTTTTTTTTTTCGGTTATTTCTCTGAGTTTTTTTTTTTTTTATTTACGTTGTGCTGACCTTCGTTCTTTAAATGACGCTATCCCGAGAAGGACACATAAAGGCGAGCCGTAATGGCCTCATCTTCGGCAGGCTCCTCCATTTTTTTTTTCGGTTATTACTCAGAGTTTTTTTTTTTTCTTTACGTTGTGCTGACCTTCGTTCTTTAAATGACGCTATCCCGAGAAGGACACATAAAGGCGAGCCGTAATGGCCTCATCTTCGGCAGGCTCCTCCGGTTTTTTTTCGGTTATTTCTCTGAGTTTTTTTTTTTTTTTTTTATATACGTTGTGCTGACCTTCGTTCTTTAAATGATGCTATCCCGAGAAGGACACATAAAGGCGAGCCGTAATGGCCTCATCTTCGGCAGGCTCCTCCGGTTTTTTTTTTCGGTTATTTCTCTGAGTTTTTTTTTTTGTTTTATATATACGTTGTGCTGACCTTCGTTCTTTAAATGACGCTATCCCGAGAAGGACACATAAAGGCGAGCTGTAATGGCCTCATCTTCGGCAGGCTCCTCCGGTTTTTTTTTCGGTTTTTTCGCAGAGTTTTTTTTTTTTTACGTTGTGCTGACCTTCGTTCTTTTAATGACGCTATCCCGAGAAGGACACATAAAGGCGAGCCGTAATGGCCTCATCTTCAGCAGGCTCCTCCGGTTTTTTTTTCGGTTATTTCTCTGTTTTTTTTTTTTTTTTTTTTTTTTTTTTTTTTTTACGTTGTGCTGACCTTCGTTCTTTAAATGACGCTATCCCGAGAAGGACACATAAAGGCGAGCCGTAATGGCCTCATCTTCGGCTGGCTCCTCCATTTTTTTTTTCAGTTATTTCTCAGAGTTTTTTTTTTCTTTACGTTGTACTGACCTTCGTTCTTTAAATGACGCTATCCCGAGAAGGACAAATAAAGGCGAGCCGTAATGTCCTCATCTTCGGCAGGCTCCTCCGGTTTTTTTTTCGGTTATTTCTCAGAGTTTTTTTTTTCTTTACGTTGTGCTGACCTTCGTTCTTTAAATGACGCTATCAAGAGAAGGACACATAAAGGCGAGCCGTAATGGCCTCATCTTCGGCAGGCTCCTTCGGTTTTTTTTTCGGTTATTTCTCTGAGTTTTTTTTTTTTTTTATTTACGTTGTGCTGACCTTCGTTCTTTAAATGACGCTATCCCGAGAAGGACACATAAAGGCGAGCCGTAATGGCCTCATCTTCGGCAAGCTCCTCTGTTTTTTTTTCGGTTATTTCTCAGAGTTTTTTTTTTTTCTTTACGTTGTGCTGACCTTCGTTCTTTAAATCACGCTATCCCGAGAAGGACACATAAAGGCGAGCCGTAATGGCCTCATCTTCGGCAGGCTCCTCCGGTTTTTTTTTTCGGTTATTTCTCTGAGTTTTTTTTTTTTTTATATATGCGTTGTGCTGACCTTCGTTCTTTAAATGACGCTATCCCGAGAAGGACACATAAAGGCGAGCTGTAATGGCCTCATCTTCGGCAGGCTCCTCCGGTTTTTTTTTTCGGTTATTTCTCAGAGTTTTTTTTTTTTTCTTTACGTTGTGCTGACCTTCGTTCTTTAAATCACGCTATCCCGAGAAGGACACATAAAGGCGAGCCGTAATGGCCTCATCTTCGGCAGGCTCCTCCGGTTTTTTTTTTCGGTTATTTCTCTGAGTTTTTTTTTTTTTTATATATGCGTTGTGCTGACCTTCGTTCTTTAAATGACGCTATCCCGAGAAGGACACATAAAGGCGAGCTGTAATGGCCTCATCTTCGGCAGGCTCCTCCGGTTTTTTTTTTGGGTTTTTTCTCAGAGATTTTTTTTTTTTTTTAACGTTGTGCTGACCTTCGTTCTTTAAATGACGCTATCCCGAGAAGGACACATAAAGGCGAGCCGTAATGGCCTCATCTTCAGCAGGCTCCTCCGGTTTTTTTTTTCGGTTATTTCTCTGAGTTTTTTTTTTTTTTTTTTACATTGTGCTGACCTTCGTTCTTTAAATGACGCTATCCCGAGAAGGACACATAAAGGCGAGCCGTAATGGCCTCATCTTCGGCAGGCTCCTCCGGTTTTTTTTTCGGTTATTTCTTTGAGGTTTTTTTTTTTTTTTTTTATGTTGTGCTGACCTACGTTCTTTAAATGACGCTATCCCGAGAAGGACACATAAAGGCGAGCCGTAATGGCCTCATCTTCGGCAGGCTCCTCCGGTTTTTTTTTTCGGTTATTTCTCTGAGTTTTTTTTTTTTTTTTTTTTTAATTTTTACGTTGTGCTGACCTTCGTTCTTTAAATGACGCTATCCCGAGAAGGACAAATAAAGGCGAGCCGTAATGGCCTCATCTTCGGCAGGCTCCTCCGGTTTTTTTTTTCGGTTATTTCTCAGAGTTTTTTTTTTCTTTACGTTGTGCTGACCTTCGTTCTTTAAATGACGCTATCCCGAGAAGGACACATAAAGGCGAGCCGTAATGGCCTCATCTTCGGCAGGCTCCTTCGGTTTTTTTTTTTCGGTTATTTCTCTGAGTTTTTTTTTTTTTATTTACGTTGTGCTGACCTTCGTTCTTTAAATGACGCTATCCCGAGAAGGACACATAAAGGCGAGCCGTAATGGCCTCATCTTCGGCAGGCTCCTTCGGTTTTTTTTTTCGGTTATTTCTCTGAGTTTTTTTTTTTTATTTACGTTGTGCTGACCTTCGTTCTTTAAATGACGCTATCCCGAGAAGGACACATAAAGGCGAGCCGTAATGGCCTCATCTTCGGCAGGCTCCTCCATTTTTTTTTCGGTTATTACTCAGAGTTTTTTTTTTTCTTTACGTTGTGCTGACCTTCGTTCTTTAAATGACGCTATCCCGAGAAGGACACATAAAGGCGAGCCGTAATGGCCTCATCTTCGGCAGGCTCCTCCGGTTTTTTTTCGGTTATTTCTCTGAGTTTTTTTTTTTTTTTTTTATATACGTTGTGCTGACCTTCGTTCTTTAAATGATGCTATCCCGAGAAGGACACATAAAGGCGAGCCGTAATGGCCTCATCTTCGGCAGGCTCCTCCGGTTTTTTTTTTCGGTTATTTCTCTGAGTTTTTTTTTTTTGTTTTATATATACGTTGTGCTGACCTTCGTTCTTTAAATGACGCTATCCCGAGAAGGACACATAAAGGCGAGCTGTAATGGCCTCATCTTCGGCAGGCTCCTCCGGTTTTTTTTTCGGTTTTTTCGCAGAGTTTTTTTTTTTTTACGTTGTGCTGACCTTCGTTCTTTTAATGACGCTATCCCGAGAAGGACACATAAAGGCGAGCCGTAATGGCCTCATCTTCAGCAGGCTCCTCCGGTTTTTTTTTCGGTTATTTCTCTGTTTTTTTTTTTTTTTTTTTTTTTTTTTTTTTTTTTTACGTTGTGCTGACCTTCGTTCTTTAAATGACGCTATCCCGAGAAGGACACATAAAGGCGAGCCGTAATGGCCTCATCTTCGGCTGGCTCCTCCATTTTTTTTTTCAGTTATTTCTCAGAGTTTTTTTTTTCTTTACGTTGTACTGACCTTCGTTCTTTAAATGACGCTATCCCGAGAAGGACAAATAAAGGCGAGCCGTAATGTCCTCATCTTCGGCAGGCTCCTCCGGTTTTTTTTTCGGTTATTTCTCAGAGTTTTTTTTTTCTTTACGTTGTGCTGACCTTCGTTCTTTAAATGACGCTATCAAGAGAAGGACACATAAAGGCGAGCCGTAATGGCCTCATCTTCGGCAGGCTCCTTCGGTTTTTTTTCGGTTATTTCTCTGAGTTTTTTTTTTTTTTTATTTACGTTGTGCTGACCTTCGTTCTTTAAATGACGCTATCCCGAGAAGGACACATAAAGGCGAGCCGTAATGGCCTCATCTTCGGCAAGCTCCTCTGTTTTTTTTTCGGTTATTTCTCAGAGTTTTTTTTTTTTTCTTTACGTTGTGCTGACCTTCGTTCTTTAAATCACGCTATCCCGAGAAGGACACATAAAGGCGAGCCGTAATGGCCTCATCTTCGGCAGGCTCCTCCGGTTTTTTTTTTCGGTTATTTCTCTGAGTTTTTTTTTTTTTTTATATATGCGTTGTGCTGACCTTCGTTCTTTAAATGACGCTATCCCGAGAAGGACACATAAAGGCGAGCTGTAATGGCCTCATCTTCGGCAGGCTCCTCCGGTTTTTTTTTTCGGTTATTTCTCAGAGTTTTTTTTTTTTTTCTTTACGTTGTGCTGACCTTCGTTCTTTAAATCACGCTATCCCGAGAAGGACACATAAAGGCGAGCCGTAATGGCCTCATCTTCGGCAGGCTCCTCCGGTTTTTTTTTCGGTTATTTCTCTGAGTTTTTTTTTTTTTTATATATGCGTTGTGCTGACCTTCGTTCTTTAAATGACGCTATCCCGAGAAGGACACATAAAGGCGAGCTGTAATGGCCTCATCTTCGGCAGGCTCCTCCGGTTTTTTTTTTGGGTTTTTTCTCAGAGATTTTTTTTTTTTTTAACGTTGTGCTGACCTTCGTTCTTTAAATGACGCTATCCCGAGAAGGACACATAAAGGCGAGCCGTAATGGCCTCATCTTCAGCAGGCTCCTCCGGTTTTTTTTTTCGGTTATTTCTCTGAGTTTTTTTTTTTTTTTTACATTGTGCTGACCTTCGTTCTTTAAATGACGCTATCCCGAGAAGGACACATAAAGGCGAGCCGTAATGGCCTCATCTTCGGCAGGCTCCTCCGGTTTTTTTTTCGGTTATTTCTTTGAGGTTTTTTTTTTTTTTTTTTTATGTTGTGCTGACCTACGTTCTTTAAATGACGCTATCCCGAGAAGGACACATAAAGGCGAGCCGTAATGGCCTCATCTTCGGCAGGCTCCTCCGGTTTTTTTTTTCGGTTATTTCTCTGAGTTTTTTTCTTTTTTTTTTTTTTTAATTTTTACGTTGTGCTGACCTTCGTTCTTTAAATGACGCTATCCCGAGAAGGACAAATAAAGGCGAGCCGTAATGGCCTCATCTTCGGCAGGCTCCTCCGGTTTTTTTTTTCGGTTATTTCTCAGAGTTTTTTTTTTTTCTTTACGTTGTGCTGACCTTCGTTCTTTAAATGACGCTATCCCGAGAAGGACACATAAAGGCGAGCCGTAATGGCCTCATCTTCGGCAGGCTCCTTCGGTTTTTTTTTTTCGGTTATTTCTCTGAGTTTTTTTTTTTTTATTTACGTTGTGCTGACCTTCGTTCTTTAAATGACGCTATCCCGAGAAGGACACATAAAGGCGAGCCGTAATGGCCTCATCTTCGGCAGGCTCCTCCATTTTTTTTTTCGGTTATTTCTCAGAGTTTTTTTTTTCTTTACGTTGTGCTGACCTTCGTTCTTTAAATGACGCTATCCCGAGAAGGACACATAAAGGCGAGCCGTAATGGCCTCATCTTCGGCAGGCTCCTCCGGTTTTTTTTTCGGTTATTTCTCTGAGTTTTTTTTTTTTTTTTTTTTATATACGTTGTGCTGACCTTCGTTCTTTAAATGACGCTATCCCGAGAAGGACACATAAAGGCGAGCCGTAATGGCCTCATCTTCGGCAGGCTCCTCCGGTTATTTTTTTTCGGTTATTTCTCAGAGTTTTTTTTTTTCATTACGTTGTGCTGACCTTCGTCCTTTAAATGACGCTATCCCGAGAAGGACACATAAAGGCGAGCCGTAATGGCCTCATCTTCGGCAGGCTCCTCCGGATTTTTTTCGGTTATTTCTCTGAGTTTTTTTTTTTTCCGTTGTGCTGACCATCGTTCTTTAAATGACGCTATCTCGAGAAGGACACATAAAGGCGAGCCGTAATGGCCTCATCTTCGGCACGCTCCTCCGGTTTTTTTTTTCGGTTATTTCTCTGAGTTTTTTTTTTTTTTTTTTTTTTTACGTTGTGCTGACCATCGTTCTTTAAATGACGCTATCCCGAGAAGGACACATAAAGGCGAGCCGTAATGGCCTCATCTTCGGCAGGCTCCTCCGGTTTTTTTTTCGGTTATTTCTTTGAGGTTTTTTTTTTTTTTTTTTATGTTGTGCTGACCTACGTTCTTTAAATGACGCTATCCCGAGAAGGACACATAAAGGCGAGCCGTAATGGCCTCATCTTCGGCAGGCTCCTCCGGTTTTTTTTTTCGGTTATTTCTCTGAGTTTTTTTTTTTTTTTTTTTTTAATTTTTACGTTGTGCTGACCTTCGTTCTTTAAATGACGCTATCCCGAGAAGGACAAATAAAGGCGAGCCGTAATGGCCTCATCTTCGGCAGGCTCCTCCGGTTTTTTTTTTCGGTTATTTCTCAGAGTTTTTTTTTTCTTTACGTTGTGCTGACCTTCGTTCTTTAAATGACGCTATCCCGAGAAGGACACATAAAGGCGAGCCGTAATGGCCTCATCTTCGGCAGGCTCCTTCGGTTTTTTTTTTCGGTTATTTCTCTGAGTTTTTTTTTTTTTATTTACGTTGTGCTGATTTTCGTTCTTTAAATGACGCTATCCCGAGAAGGACACATAAAGGCGAGCCGTAATGGCCTCATCTTCGGCAGGCTCCTCCATTTTTTTTTTCGGTTATTTCTCTGAGTTTTTTTTTTTTTATTTACGTTGTGCTGACCTTCGTTCTTTAAATGACGCTATCCCGAGAAGGACACATAAAGGCGAGCCGTAATGGCCTCATCTTCGGCAAGCTCCTCTGTTTTTTTTTCGGTTATTTCTCAGAGTTTTTTTTTTTTCTTTACGTTGTGCTGACCTTCGTTCTTTAAATCACGCTATCCCGAGAAGGACACATAAAGGCGAGCCGTAATGGCCTCATCTTCGGCAGGCTCCTCCGGTTTTTTTTTTCGGTTATTTCTCTGAGTTTTTTTTTTTTTTATATATGCGTTGTGCTGACCTTCGTTCTTTAAATGACGCTATCCCGAGAAGGACACATAAAGGCGAGCTGTAATGGCCTCATCTTCGGCAGGCTCCTCCGGTTTTTTTTTTCGGTTATTTCTCAGAGTTTTTTTTTTTTTTCTTTACGTTGTGCTGACCTTCGTTCTTTAAATCACGCTATCCCGAGAAGGACACATAAAGGCGAGCCGTAATGGCCTCATCTTCGGCAGGCTCCTCCGGTTTTTTTTTTCGGTTATTTCTCTGAGTTTTTTTTTTTTTTATATATGCGTTGTGCTGACCTTCGTTCTTTAAATGACGCTATCCCGAGAAGGACACATAAAGGCGAGCTGTAATGGCCTCATCTTCGGCAGGCTCCTCCGGTTTTTTTTTTGGGTTTTTTCTCAGAGATTTTTTTTTTTTTTTAACGTTGTGCTGACCTTCGTTCTTTAAATGACGCTATCCCGAGAAGGACACATAAAGGCGAGCCGTAATGGCCTCATCTTCAGCAGGCTCCTCCGGTTTTTTTTTTCGGTTATTTCTCTGAGTTTTTTTTTTTTTTTTTTACATTGTGCTGACCTTCGTTCTTTAAATGACGCTATCCCGAGAAGGACACATAAAGGCGAGCCGTAATGGCCTCATCTTCGGCAGGCTCCTCCGGTTTTTTTTTCGGTTATTTCTTTGAGGTTTTTTTTTTTTTTTTTTATGTTGTGCTGACCTACGTTCTTTAAATGACGCTATCCCGAGAAGGACACATAAAGGCGAGCCGTAATGGCCTCATCTTCGGCAGGCTCCTCCGGTTTTTTTTTTCGGTTATTTCTCTGAGTTTTTTTTTTTTTTTTTTTTTAATTTTTACGTTGTGCTGACCTTCGTTCTTTAAATGACGCTATCCCGAGAAGGACAAATAAAGGCGAGCCGTAATGGCCTCATCTTCGGCAGGCTCCTCCGGTTTTTTTTTTCGGTTATTTCTCAGAGTTTTTTTTTTCTTTACGTTGTGCTGACCTTCGTTCTTTAAATGACGCTATCCCGAGAAGGACACATAAAGGCGAGCCGTAATGGCCTCATCTTCGGCAGGCTCCTTCGGTTTTTTTTTTTCGGTTATTTCTCTGAGTTTTTTTTTTTTTATTTACGTTGTGCTGACCTTCGTTCTTTAAATGACGCTATCCCGAGAAGGACACATAAAGGCGAGCCGTAATGGCCTCATCTTCGGCAGGCTCCTTCGGTTTTTTTTTTCGGTTATTTCTCTGAGTTTTTTTTTTTTATTTACGTTGTGCTGACCTTCGTTCTTTAAATGACGCTATCCCGAGAAGGACACATAAAGGCGAGCCGTAATGGCCTCATCTTCGGCAGGCTCCTCCATTTTTTTTTCGGTTATTACTCAGAGTTTTTTTTTTTCTTTACGTTGTGCTGACCTTCGTTCTTTAAATGACGCTATCCCGAGAAGGACACATAAAGGCGAGCCGTAATGGCCTCATCTTCGGCAGGCTCCTCCGGTTTTTTTTCGGTTATTTCTCTGAGTTTTTTTTTTTTTTTTTTATATACGTTGTGCTGACCTTCGTTCTTTAAATGATGCTATCCCGAGAAGGACACATAAAGGCGAGCCGTAATGGCCTCATCTTCGGCAGGCTCCTCCGGTTTTTTTTTTCGGTTATTTCTCTGAGTTTTTTTTTTTTGTTTTATATATACGTTGTGCTGACCTTCGTTCTTTAAATGACGCTATCCCGAGAAGGACACATAAAGGCGAGCTGTAATGGCCTCATCTTCGGCAGGCTCCTCCGGTTTTTTTTTCGGTTTTTTCGCAGAGTTTTTTTTTTTTTACGTTGTGCTGACCTTCGTTCTTTTAATGACGCTATCCCGAGAAGGACACATAAAGGCGAGCCGTAATGGCCTCATCTTCAGCAGGCTCCTCCGGTTTTTTTTTCGGTTATTTCTCTGTTTTTTTTTTTTTTTTTTTTTTTTTTTTTTTTTTTTTACGTTGTGCTGACCTTCGTTCTTTAAATGACGCTATCCCGAGAAGGACACATAAAGGCGAGCCGTAATGGCCTCATCTTCGGCTGGCTCCTCCATTTTTTTTTTCAGTTATTTCTCAGAGTTTTTTTTTTCTTTACGTTGTACTGACCTTCGTTCTTTAAATGACGCTATCCCGAGAAGGACAAATAAAGGCGAGCCGTAATGTCCTCATCTTCGGCAGGCTCCTCCGGTTTTTTTTTCGGTTATTTCTCAGAGTTTTTTTTTTCTTTACGTTGTGCTGACCTTCGTTCTTTAAATGACGCTATCAAGAGAAGGACACATAAAGGCGAGCCGTAATGGCCTCATCTTCGGCAGGCTCCTTCGGTTTTTTTTCGGTTATTTCTCTGAGTTTTTTTTTTTTTTTATTTACGTTGTGCTGACCTTCGTTCTTTAAATGACGCTATCCCGAGAAGGACACATAAAGGCGAGCCGTAATGGCCTCATCTTCGGCAAGCTCCTCTGTTTTTTTTTCGGTTATTTCTCAGAGTTTTTTTTTTTTTCTTTACGTTGTGCTGACCTTCGTTCTTTAAATCACGCTATCCCGAGAAGGACACATAAAGGCGAGCCGTAATGGCCTCATCTTCGGCAGGCTCCTCCGGTTTTTTTTTTCGGTTATTTCTCTGAGTTTTTTTTTTTTTTTATATATGCGTTGTGCTGACCTTCGTTCTTTAAATGACGCTATCCCGAGAAGGACACATAAAGGCGAGCTGTAATGGCCTCATCTTCGGCAGGCTCCTCCGGTTTTTTTTTTCGGTTATTTCTCAGAGTTTTTTTTTTTTTTCTTTACGTTGTGCTGACCTTCGTTCTTTAAATCACGCTATCCCGAGAAGGACACATAAAGGCGAGCCGTAATGGCCTCATCTTCGGCAGGCTCCTCCGGTTTTTTTTTCGGTTATTTCTCTGAGTTTTTTTTTTTTTTATATATGCGTTGTGCTGACCTTCGTTCTTTAAATGACGCTATCCCGAGAAGGACACATAAAGGCGAGCTGTAATGGCCTCATCTTCGGCAGGCTCCTCCGGTTTTTTTTTTGGGTTTTTTCTCAGAGATTTTTTTTTTTTTTAACGTTGTGCTGACCTTCGTTCTTTAAATGACGCTATCCCGAGAAGGACACATAAAGGCGAGCCGTAATGGCCTCATCTTCAGCAGGCTCCTCCGGTTTTTTTTTTCGGTTATTTCTCTGAGTTTTTTTTTTTTTTTTACATTGTGCTGACCTTCGTTCTTTAAATGACGCTATCCCGAGAAGGACACATAAAGGCGAGCCGTAATGGCCTCATCTTCGGCAGGCTCCTCCGGTTTTTTTTTCGGTTATTTCTTTGAGGTTTTTTTTTTTTTTTTTTTATGTTGTGCTGACCTACGTTCTTTAAATGACGCTATCCCGAGAAGGACACATAAAGGCGAGCCGTAATGGCCTCATCTTCGGCAGGCTCCTCCGGTTTTTTTTTTCGGTTATTTCTCTGAGTTTTTTTCTTTTTTTTTTTTTTTAATTTTTACGTTGTGCTGACCTTCGTTCTTTAAATGACGCTATCCCGAGAAGGACAAATAAAGGCGAGCCGTAATGGCCTCATCTTCGGCAGGCTCCTCCGGTTTTTTTTTTCGGTTATTTCTCAGAGTTTTTTTTTTTTCTTTACGTTGTGCTGACCTTCGTTCTTTAAATGACGCTATCCCGAGAAGGACACATAAAGGCGAGCCGTAATGGCCTCATCTTCGGCAGGCTCCTTCGGTTTTTTTTTTTCGGTTATTTCTCTGAGTTTTTTTTTTTTTATTTACGTTGTGCTGACCTTCGTTCTTTAAATGACGCTATCCCGAGAAGGACACATAAAGGCGAGCCGTAATGGCCTCATCTTCGGCAGGCTCCTCCATTTTTTTTTTCGGTTATTTCTCAGAGTTTTTTTTTTCTTTACGTTGTGCTGACCTTCGTTCTTTAAATGACGCTATCCCGAGAAGGACACATAAAGGCGAGCCGTAATGGCCTCATCTTCGGCAGGCTCCTCCGGTTTTTTTTTCGGTTATTTCTCTGAGTTTTTTTTTTTTTTTTTTTTATATACGTTGTGCTGACCTTCGTTCTTTAAATGACGCTATCCCGAGAAGGACACATAAAGGCGAGCCGTAATGGCCTCATCTTCGGCAGGCTCCTCCGGTTATTTTTTTTCGGTTATTTCTCAGAGTTTTTTTTTTTCATTACGTTGTGCTGACCTTCGTCCTTTAAATGACGCTATCCCGAGAAGGACACATAAAGGCGAGCCGTAATGGCCTCATCTTCGGCAGGCTCCTCCGGATTTTTTTCGGTTATTTCTCTGAGTTTTTTTTTTTTCCGTTGTGCTGACCATCGTTCTTTAAATGACGCTATCTCGAGAAGGACACATAAAGGCGAGCCGTAATGGCCTCATCTTCGGCACGCTCCTCCGGTTTTTTTTTTCGGTTATTTCTCTGAGTTTTTTTTTTTTTTTTTTTTTTTACGTTGTGCTGACCATCGTTCTTTAAATGACGCTATCCCGAGAAGGACACATAAAGGCGAGCCGTAATGGCCTCATCTTCGGCAGGCTCCTCCGGTTTTTTTTTCGGTTATTTCTTTGAGGTTTTTTTTTTTTTTTTTTATGTTGTGCTGACCTACGTTCTTTAAATGACGCTATCCCGAGAAGGACACATAAAGGCGAGCCGTAATGGCCTCATCTTCGGCAGGCTCCTCCGGTTTTTTTTTTCGGTTATTTCTCTGAGTTTTTTTTTTTTTTTTTTTTTAATTTTTACGTTGTGCTGACCTTCGTTCTTTAAATGACGCTATCCCGAGAAGGACAAATAAAGGCGAGCCGTAATGGCCTCATCTTCGGCAGGCTCCTCCGGTTTTTTTTTTCGGTTATTTCTCAGAGTTTTTTTTTTCTTTACGTTGTGCTGACCTTCGTTCTTTAAATGACGCTATCCCGAGAAGGACACATAAAGGCGAGCCGTAATGGCCTCATCTTCGGCAGGCTCCTTCGGTTTTTTTTTTCGGTTATTTCTCTGAGTTTTTTTTTTTTTATTTACGTTGTGCTGATTTTCGTTCTTTAAATGACGCTATCCCGAGAAGGACACATAAAGGCGAGCCGTAATGGCCTCATCTTCGGCAGGCTCCTCCATTTTTTTTTTCGGTTATTTCTCAGAGTTTTTTTTTTTCTTTACGTTGTGCTGACCTTCGTTCTTTAAATGACGCTATCCCGAGAAGGACACATAAAGGCGAGCCGTAATGGCCTCATCTTCGGCAGGCTCCTCCGGTTTTTTTTTCGGTTATTTCTCTGAGTTTTTTTTTTTTTTTTTTTTTTTTTTTTTTTTTTTATATACGTTGTGCTGACCTTCGTTCTTTAAATGACGCTATCCCGAGAAGGACACATAAAGGCGAGCCGTAATGGCCTCATCTTCAGCAGGCTCCTCCGGTTATTTTTTTTCGGTTATTTCTCAGAGTTTTTTTTTTTCATTACGTTGTGCTGACCTTCGTCCTTTAAATGACGCTATCCCGAGAAGGACACATAAAGGCGAGCCGTAATGGCCTCATCTTCGGCAGGCTCCTCCGGATTTTTTTCGGTTATTTCTCTGAGTTTTTTTTTTTTTTTTTCCGTTGTGCTGACCATCGTTCTTTAAATGACGCTATCTCGAGAAGGACACATAAAGGCGAGCCGTAATGGCCTCATCTTCGGCACGCTCCTCCGGTTTTTTTTTTCGGTTATTTCTCTGAGTTTTTTTTTTTTTTTTTTTTTTACGTTGTGCTGACCATCGTTCTTTAAATGACGCTATCCCGAGAAGGACACATAAAGGCGAGCCGTAATGGCCTCATCTTCGGCAGGCTCCTCCGGTTTTTTTTTCGGTTATTTCTTTGAGGTTTTTTTTTTTTTTTTTTTTTTATGTTGTGCTGACCTACGTTCTTTAAATGACGCTATCCCGAGAAGGACACATAAAGGCGAGCCGTAATGGCCTCATCTTCGGCAGGCTCCTCCGGTTTTTTTTTTCGGTTATTTCTCTGAGTTTTTTTTTTTTTTTTTTTTTTTAATTTTTACGTTGTGCTGACCTTCGTTCTTTAAATGACGCTATCCCGAGAAGGACAAATAAAGGCGAGCCGTAATGGCCTCATCTTCGGCAGGCTCCTCCGGTTTTTTTTTTCGGTTATTTCTCAGAGTTTTTTTTTTCTTTACGTTGTGCTGACCTTCGTTCTTTAAATGACGCTATCCCGAGAAGGACACATAAAGGCGAGCCGTAATGGCCTCATCTTCGGCAGGCTCCTTCGGTTTTTTTTTTCGGTTATTTCTCAGAGTTTTTTTTTTTTTATTTACGTTGTGCTGCCCTTCGTTCTTTAAATGACGCTATCCCGAGAAGGACACGTAAAGGCGAGCCGTAATGGCCTCATCTTCGGCAGGCTCCTCCATTTTTTTTTTCGGTTATTTCTCAGAGTTTTTTTTTTTCTTTACGTTGTGCTGACCTTCGTTCTTTAAATGACGCTATCCCGAGAAGGACACATAAAGGCGAGCCGTAATGGCCTCATCTTCGGCAGGCTCCTCCGGTTTTTTTTTCGGTTATTTCTCTGAGTTTTTTTTTTTTTTTTTTTTTTATATACGTTGTGCTGACCTTCGTTCTTTAAATGACGCTATCCCGAGAAGGACACATAAAGGCGAGCCGTAATGGCCTCATCTTCGGCAGGCTCCTCCGGTTATTTTTTTTCGGTTATTTCTCAGAGTTTTTTTTTTTTCTTTACGTTGTGCTGACCTTCGTCCTTTAAATGACGCTATCCCGAGAAGGACACATAAAGGCGAGCCGTAATGGCCTCATCTTCGGCAGGCTCCTCCGGATTTTTTTCGGTTATTTCTCTGAGTTTTTTTTTTTTTCCGTTGTGCTGACCATCGTTCTTTAAATGACGCTATCTCGAGAAGGACACATAAAGGCGAGCCGTAATGGCCTCATCTTCGGCACGCTCCTCCGGTTTTTTTTTTCGGTTATTTCTCTGAGTTTTTTTTTTTTTTTTTTTTTTTTTTTACGTTGTGCTGACCATCGTTCTTTAAATGACGCTATCCCGAGAAGGACACATAAAGGCGAGCTGTAATGGCCTCATCTTCGGCAGGCTCCTTCGGTTTTTTTTTTTCGGTTATTTCTCTGAGTTTTTTTTTTTTTTTTTTTTTTTTTTTTTTTTTTTTTTTTTACGTTGGGCTGACCATCGTTTTTGAAAAGACGCTATCCCGAGAAGGACACCTAAAGGCGAGCCATAATGGCCTCATCTTCGGCAAGCTCCTCCGGTTTTTTTTTCGGTTATTTCTCTGAGTTTTTTTTTTTTTTTTTACGTTGTGCTGACCATCGTTCTTTAAATGACGCTATCCCGAGAAGGACACCTAAAGGCGAGCCGTAATGGCCTCATCTTCGGCAGGCTCCTCCGGTTTTTTTTTCGGTTATTTCTCTGAGTTTCTTTTTTTTTTTTTTTTTTTTTAATACGTTGTGCTGACCTTCGTTCTTTAAATGACACTATCCCGAGAAGGACACATAAAGGCGAGCTGTAATAGCCTCATCTTCGGCAGGCTCCTCCGGTTTTTTTTTCAGTTTTTCCTCAGAGTTTTTTTTTTTTTTTTTTTTTTTTACGTTTTGCTGACCTTCGTTCTTTAAATGACGCTATCCCGAGAAGGACACATAAAGGCGAGCCGTAATGGCCTCATCTTCGGCAGGCTCCTCCGGTTTTTTTTTCGGTTATTTCTCAGAGTTTTTTTTTTTTTCTTTACGTTGTGCTGACCTTCGTTCTTTAAATGACGCTATCCCGAGAAGGACACATAAAGGCGAGCCGTAATGGCCTCATCTTCGGCAGGCTCCTCCGGTTTTTTTTTTCGGTTATTTCTCTGAGTTTTTTTTTTTTTTATATATATATACGTTGTGCTGACATTCGTTCTTTAAATGACGCTATCCCGAGAAGGACACATAAAGGCGAGCTGTAATGGCCTCATCTTCGGCAGGCTCCTCCGATTTTTTTTTGGTTTTTTTTCAGAGATTTTTTTTTTTTTTTTTTTTTTTTTTTTTTTTTACGTTGTGCTGACCTTCGTTCTTTAAATGACGCTATCCCGAGAAGCACACATAAAGGCGAGCCGTAATGGCCTCATCTTCGGCAGGCTCCTCCGGTTTTTTTTTTCGGTTTTTTCTCTGAGTTTTTTTTTTTTTTTATTTACGTTGTGCTGACCTTCGTTCTTTAAATGACGCTATCCCGAGAAGGACACATAAAGGCGAGCCGTAATGGCCTCATCTTCGGCAGGCTCCTCCATTTTTTTTTTCGGTTATTTCTCAGAGTTTTTTTTTTCTTTACGTTGTGCTGACCTTCGTTCTTTAAATGACGCTATCCCGAGAAGGACACATAAAGGCGAGCCGTAATGGCCTCATCTTCGGCAGGCTCCTCCGGTTTTTTTTTCGGTTATTTCTCTGAGTTTTTTTTTTTTTTTTTTTATATACGTTGTGCTGACCTTCGTTCTTTAAATGACGCTATCCCGAGAAGGACACATAAAGGCGAGCCGTAATGGCCTCATCTTCGGCAGGCTCCTCCGGTTATTTTTTTTCGGTTATTTCTCAGAGTTTTTTTTTTTTCATTACGTTGTGCTGACCTTCGTCCTTTAAATGACGCTATCCCGAGAAGGACACATAAAGGCGAGCCGTAATGGCCTCATCTTCGGCAGGCTCCTCCGGATTTTTTTCGGTTATTTCTCTGAGTTTTTTTTTTCCGTTGTGCTGACCATCGTTCTTTAAATGACGCTATCTCGAGAAGGACACATAAAGGCGAGCCGTAATGGCCTCATCTTCGGCACGCTCCTCCGGTTTTTTTTTTCGGTTATTTCTCTGAGTTTTTTTTTTTTTTTTTTTTTTTACGTTGTGCTGACCATCGTTCTTTAAATGACGCTATCCCGAGAAGGACACATAAAGGCGAGCCGTAATGGCCTCATCTTCGGCAGGCTCCTCCGGTTTTTTTTTCGGTTATTTCTTTGAGGTTTTTTTTTTTTTTTTTATGTTGTGCTGACCTACGTTCTTTAAATGACGCTATCCCGAGAAGGACACATAAAGGCGAGCCGTAATGGCCTCATCTTCGGCAGGCTCCTCCGGTTTTTTTTTTCGGTTATTTCTCTGAGTTTTTTTTTTTTTTTTTTTTTTTAATTTTTACGTTGTGCTGACCTTCGTTCTTTAAATGACGCTATCCCGAGAAGGACAAATAAAGGCGAGCCGTAATGGCCTCATCTTCGGCAGGCTCCTCCGGTTTTTTTTTTCGGTTATTTCTCAGAGTTTTTTTTTTCTTTACGTTGTGCTGACCTTCGTTCTTTAAATGACGCTATCCCGAGAAGGACACATAAAGGCGAGCCGTAATGGCCTCATCTTCGGCAGGCTCCTTCGGTTTTTTTTTTCGGTTATTTCTCTGAGTTTTTTTTTTTTTATTTACGTTGTGCTGATTTTCGTTCTTTAAATGACGCTATCCCGAGAAGGACACATAAAGGCGAGCCGTAATGGCCTCATCTTCGGCAGGCTCCTCCATTTTTTTTTTCGGTTATTTCTCAGAGTTTTTTTTTTTCTTTACGTTGTGCTGACCTTCGTTCTTTAAATGACGCTATCCCGAGAAGGACACATAAAGGCGAGCCGTAATGGCCTCATCTTCGGCAGGCTCCTCCGGTTTTTTTTTCGGTTATTTCTCTGAGTTTTTTTTTTTTTTTTTTTTTTTTTTTTTTTTTTATATACGTTGTGCTGACCTTCGTTCTTTAAATGACGCTATCCCGAGAAGGACACATAAAGGCGAGCCGTAATGGCCTCATCTTCAGCAGGCTCCTCCGGTTATTTTTTTTCGGTTATTTCTCAGAGTTTTTTTTTTTCATTACGTTGTGCTGACCTTCGTCCTTTAAATGACGCTATCCCGAGAAGGACACATAAAGGCGAGCCGTAATGGCCTCATCTTCGGCAGGCTCCTCCGGATTTTTTTCGGTTATTTCTCTGAGTTTTTTTTTTTTTTTTCCGTTGTGCTGACCATCGTTCTTTAAATGACGCTATCTCGAGAAGGACACATAAAGGCGAGCCGTAATGGCCTCATCTTCGGCACGCTCCTCCGGTTTTTTTTTTCGGTTATTTCTCTGAGTTTTTTTTTTTTTTTTTTTTTTTTACGTTGTGCTGACCATCGTTCTTTAAATGACGCTATCCCGAGAAGGACACATAAAGGCGAGCCGTAATGGCCTCATCTTCGGCAGGCTCCTCCGGTTTTTTTTTCGGTTATTTCTTTGAGGTTTTTTTTTTTTTTTTTTTTTATGTTGTGCTGACCTACGTTCTTTAAATGACGCTATCCCGAGAAGGACACATAAAGGCGAGCCGTAATGGCCTCATCTTCGGCAGGCTCCTCCGTTTTTTTTTTCGGTTATTTCTCTGAGTTTTTTTTTTTTTTTTTTTTTTTAATTTTTACGTTGTGCTGACCTTCGTTCTTTAAATGACGCTATCCCGAGAAGGACAAATAAAGGCGAGCCGTAATGGCCTCATCTTCGGCAGGCTCCTCCGGTTTTTTTTTTCGGTTATTTCTCAGAGTTTTTTTTTTCTTTACGTTGTGCTGACCTTCGTTCTTTAAATGACGCTATCCCGAGAAGGACACATAAAGGCGAGCCGTAATGGCCTCATCTTCGGCAGGCTCCTTCGGTTTTTTTTTTCGGTTATTTCTCAGAGTTTTTTTTTTTTTATTTACGTTGTGCTGCCCTTCGTTCTTTAAATGACGCTATCCCGAGAAGGACACGTAAAGGCGAGCCGTAATGGCCTCATCTTCGGCAGGCTCCTCCATTTTTTTTTTCGGTTATTTCTCAGAGTTTTTTTTTTCTTTACGTTGTGCTGACCTTCGTTCTTTAAATGACGCTATCCCGAGAAGGACACATAAAGGCGAGCCGTAATGGCCTCATCTTCGGCAGGCTCCTCCGGTTTTTTTTTCGGTTATTTCTCTGAGTTTTTTTTTTTTTTTTTTTTATATACGTTGTGCTGACCTTCGTTCTTTAAATGACGCTATCCCGAGAAGGACACATAAAGGCGAGCCGTAATGGCCTCATCTTCGGCAGGCTCCTCCGGTTATTTTTTTTCGGTTATTTCTCAGAGTTTTTTTTTTTCTTTACGTGGTGCTGACCTTCGTCCTTTAAATGACGCTATCCCGAGAAGGACACATAAAGGCGAGCCGTAATGGCCTCATCTTCGGCAGGCTCCTCCGGATTTTTTTCGGTTATTTCTCTGAGTTTTTTTTTTTTTTTCCGTTGTGCTGACCATCGTTCTTTAAATGACGCTATCTCGAGAAGGACACATAAAGGCGAGCCGTAATGGCCTCATCTTCGGCACGCTCCTCCGGTTTTTTTTTTCGGTTATTTCTCTGAGTTTTTTTTTTTTTTTTTTTTTTTTTACGTTGTGCTGACCATCGTTCTTTAAATGACGCTATCCCGAGAAGGACACATAAAGGCGAGCCGTAATGGCCTCATCTTCGGCAGGCTCCTTCGGTTTTTTTTTTTCGGTTATTTCTCTGAGTTTTTTTTTTTTTTTTTTTTTTTTTTTTTTTTTTTTTTTTTTTTTTTTTACGTTGGGCTGACCATCGTTTTTGAAAAGACGCTATCCCGAGAAGGACACCTAAAGGCGAGCCATAATGGCCTCATCTTCGGCAAGCTCCTCCGGTTTTTTTTTCGGTTATTTCTCTGAGTTTTTTTTGTTTTTTTTACGTTGTGCTGACCATCGTTCTTTAAATGACGCTATCCCGAGAAGGACACCTAAAGGCGAGCCGTAATGGCCTCATCTTCGGCAGGCTCCTCCGGTTTTTTTTTCGGTTATTTCTCTGAGTTTCTTTTTTTTTTTTTTTTTTTAATACGTTGTGCTGACCTTCGTTCTTTAAATGACGCTATCCCGAGAAGGACACATAAAGGCGAGCTGTAATAGCCTCATCTTCGGCAGGCTCCTCCGGTTTTTTTTTCAGTTTTTCCTCAGAGTTTTTTTTTTTTTTTTTTTTTTTACGTTTTGCTGACCTTCGTTCTTTAAATGACGCTATCCCGAGAAGGACACATAAAGGCGAGCCGTAATGGCCTCATCTTCGGCAGGCTCCTCCGGTTTTTTTTTCGGTTATTTCTCAGAGTTTTTTTTTTTTTCTTTACGTTGTGCTGACCTTCGTTCTTTAAATGACGCTATCCCGAGAAGGACACATAAAGGCGAGCCGTAATGGCCTCATCTTCGGCAGGCTCCTCCGGTTTTTTTTTTCGGTTATTTCTCTGAGTTTTTTTTTTTTTTATATATATACGTTGTGCTGACCTTCGTTCTTTAAATGACGCTATCCCGAGAAGGACACATAAAGGCGAGCTGTAATGGCCTCATCTTCGGCAGGCTCCTCCGATTTTTTTTTGGTTTTTTTTCAGAGTTTTTTTTTTTCTTTTTTTTTTTTTTTTATTTTTTTATTTTTTTTTTACGTTGTGCTGACCTTCGTTCTTTAAATGACGCTATCCCGAGAAGCACACATAAAGGCGAGCCGTAATGGCCTCATCTTCGGCAGGCTCCTCCGGTTTTTTTTTTCGGTTTTTTCTCTGAGTTTTTTTTTTAATACGTTGTGCTGACCTTCGTTCTTTAAATGACGCTATCCCGAGAAGGACACATAAAGGCGAGCTGTAATAGCCTCATCTTCGGCAGGCTCCTCCGGTTTTTTTTTCAGTTTTTTCTCAGAGTTTTTTTTTTTTTTTTTTTTTTTACGTTTTGCTGACCTTCGTTCTTTAAATGACGCTATCCCGAGAAGGACACATAAAGGCGAGCCGTAATGGCCTCATCTTCGGCAGGCTCCTCCGGTTTTTTTTTTTCGGTTATTTCTCAGAGTTTTTTTTTTCTCTTTACGTTGTGCTGACCTTCGTTCTTTAAATGACGCTATCCCGAGAAGGACACATAAAGGCGAGCCGTAATGGCCTCATCTTCGGCAGGCTCCTCCGGTTTTTTTTCGGTTATTTCTCTGAGTTTTTTTTTTTTTTTATATACGTTGTGCTGACCTTCGTTCTTTAAATGACGCTATCCCGAGAAGGACACATAAAGGCGAGCCGTAATGGCCTCATCTTCGGCAGGCTCCTCCAGTTATTTTTTTTCGGTTATTTCTCAGAGTTTTTTTTTTTTCTTTACGTTGTGCTGACCTTCGTCCTTTAAATGACGCTATCCCGAGAAGGACACATAAAGGCGAGCCGTAATGGCCTCATCTTCGGCAGGCTCCTTCGGTTTTTTTTTTTCGGTTATTTCTTTAATTTTTTTTCTTTTTTTTTTTTTTTTACGTTGTGCTGACCATCGTTCTTTAAATGACGCTATCCCGAGAAGGACACATAAAGGCGAGCCGTAATGGCCTCATCTTCGGCAGGCTCCTCCGGTTTTTTTTTCGGTTATTTTTTTTTTCTTTACGTTATGCTGACCTTCGTTCTTTTAATGACGCTATCCCGAGAAGGACACATAAAGGCGAGCTGTAATGGCCTCATCTTCGGCAGGCTCCTCCGGTTTTTTTCGGTTTTTTCTCAGAGTTTTTTTTTTTTTTTTTATATACGTTGTGCTGACCTTCGTTCTTTAAATGACGCTATCCCGAGAAGGACACATAAAGGCGAGCAGTAATGGCCTAATCTTCGGCAGGCTCCTCCGGTTTTTTTTTCGGTTATTTCTAGGAGTTTTTTTTTTTTTTTTTTTTTTTTTTTTTTTTTTTTTTTTAACGTTGTGCTGACCATCGTTCTTTAAATGACGCTATCCTGAGAAGAACACATAAAGGCGAGCTGTAATGGCCTCATCTTCGGCAGGCTCCTCCGGTTTTTTTCGGTTTTTTCTCAGAGTTTTTTTTTTTTTTTTTTTTTTTTTTTATACGTTGTGCTGACCTTCGTTCTTTAAATGACGCTATCCCGAGAAGGACACATAAAGGCGAGCCGTAATGGCCTCATCTTCGGCAGGCTCCTTCGGTTTTTTTTTTTCGGTTATTTCTCTGAGATTTTTTTTTTTTTTTTTTTTTTTTTTTTTTTACGTTGGTCTGACCATCGTTTTTGAAAAGACGCTATCCCGAGAAGGACACCTAAAGGCGAGCCATAATGGCCTCATCTTCGGCAAGCTCCTCCGGTTTTTTTTTTCGGTTATTTCTCTGAGTTTTTTTTTTAATACGTTGTGCTGACCTTCGTTCTTTAAATGACGCTATCCCGGGAAGGACACATAAAGGCGAGCTGTAATAGCCTCATCTTCGGCAGGCTCCTCCGGTTTTTTTTTCAGTTTTTCCTCAGAGTTTTTTTTTTTTTTTTTTTTTTTTTTTACGTTTTGCTGACCTTCGTTCTTTAAATGACGCTATCCCGAGAAGGACACATAAAGGCGAGCCGTAATGGCCTCATCTTCGGCAGGCTCCTCCGGTTTTTTTTTTTCGGTTATTTCTCAGAGTTTTTTTTTTTTTCTTTACGTTGTGCTGACCTTCGTTCTTTAAATGACGCTATCCCGAGAAGGACACATAAAGGCGAGCCGTAATGGCCTCATCTTCGGCAGGCTCCTCCGGTTTTTTTTTTCGGTTATTTCTCTGAGTTTTTTTTTTTTTTTTTTTTATATATATATACGTTGTGCTGACCTTCGTTCTTTAAATGACGCTATCCCGAGAAGGACACATAAAGGCGAGCTATAATGGCCTCATCTTCGGCAGGCTCCTTCGATTTTTTTTTTGGTTTTTTCTCAGAGTTTTTTTTTTTTTTTTTTTTTTTTTTTTTTTTTTTTTTTTTTTTTTTTTTTTTTTTTTTTTTTTTTTTTTTTTTTTTACGTTGTGCTGACCTTCGTTCTTTAAATGACGCTATCCCGAGAAGGACACATAAAGGCGAGCCGTAATGGCCTCATCTTCGGCAGGCTCCTCCGGTTTTTTTTTCGGTTATTTCTCTGAGTTTTTTTTTTTTTTTTTTTTTTTTAATACGTTGTGCTGACCTTCGTTCTTTAAATGACGCTATCCCGAGAAGGACACATAAAGGCGAGCTGTAATAGCCTCATCTTCGGCAGGCTCCTCCGGTTTTTTTTTTCGGTTATTTCTCAGAGTTTTTTTTTTCTTTACGTTGTGCTGACCTTCGTTCTTTAAATGACGCTATCCCGAGAAGGACACATAATGGCGAGCCGTAATGGCCTCATCTTCGGCAGGCTCCTCCGGTTTTTTTTCGGTTATTTCTCAGAGTTTTTTTTTTCTTTACGTTGTGCTGACCTTCGTTCTTTAAATGACGCTATCCCGAGAAGGACACATAAAGGCGAGCTGTAATGGCCTCATCTTCGGCAAGCTCCTCCGGTTTTTTTTCGGTTTTTTCTCAGAGTTTTTTTTTTTTTTTTATTACGTTGTGCTGACCTTCGTTCTTTAAATGACGCTATCCCGAGAAGGACACATAAAGGCGAGCCGTAATGGCCTCATCTTCAGCAGGCTCCTCCGGTTTTTTTTTTCGGTTATTTCTCTGTGTTTTTTTTTTTTTTTTTTTACGTTGTGCTGACCTTCGTTCTTTAAATGACGCTATCCCGAGAAGGACACATAAAGGCGAGCCGTAATGGCCACATCTTCGGCTGGCTCCTCCTGTTTTTTTTTTCGGTTATTTCTCTGAGTTTTTTTTTTTTTTTTTTAATTTTTACGTTGTGCTGACCTTCGTTCTTTAAATGACGCTATCCCGAGAAGGACAAATAAAGGCGAGCCGTAATGGCCTCATCTTCGGCAGACTCCTTCGGTTTTTTTTTTCGGTTATTTCTCAGAGTTTTTTTTTTCTTTACGTTGTGCTGACCTTCGTTCTTTAAATGACGCTATCCCGAGAAGGACACATAAAGGCGAGCCGTAATGGCCTCATCTTCGGCAGGCTCCTTCGGTTTTTTTTTTCAGTTATTTCTCTGAGTTTTTTTTTTTTATTTACGTTGTGCTGACCTTCATTCTTTAAATGACGCTATCCCGAGAAGGACACATAAAGGCGAGCCGTAATGGCCTCATCTTCGGCAGGCTCCTCCGTTTTTTTTTTCGGTTATTTCTCTGAGTTTTTTTTTTTTTTTAATACGTTGTGCTGACCTTCGTTCTTTAAATGACGCTATCCCGAGAAGGACACATAAAGGCGAGCCGTAATGGCCTAATCTTCGGCAGGCTCCTCCGGTTTTTTTTTCGGTTATTTCTCGGAGTTTTTTTTTTTTTTTTTTTTTAACGTTGTGCTGACCATCGTTCTTTAAATGACGCTATCCCGAGAAGGACACATAAAGGCGAGCCGTAATGGCCTCATCTTCGGCAGGCTCCTCCGGTTTTTTTTTTCGGTTATTTCTCAGAGTTTTTTTTTTCTTTACGTTGTGCTGACCTTCGTTCTTTAAATGACGCTATCCCGAGAAGGACACATAAAGGCGAGCCGTAATGGCCTCATCTTCGACAGGCTCCTCCGGTTTTTTTTTTCGGTTATTTCTCTGAGTTTTTTTTTTTTTTTTTATATATACGTTGTGCTGACCTTCGTTCTTTAAATGACGCTATCCCGAGAAGGACACATAAAGGCGAGCTGTAATGGCCTCATCTTCGGCAAGCTCCTCCGGTTTTTTTTCGGTTTTTTCTCAGAGTTTTTTTTTTTTTTTTATTACGTTGTGCTGACCTTCGTTATTTAAATGACGCTATCCCGAGAAGGACACATAAAGGCGAGCCGTAATGGCCTCATCTTCAGCAGGCTCCTCCGGTTTTTTTTTTCGGTTATTTCTCTGTGTTTTTTTTTTTTTTTTACGTTGTGCTGACCTTCGTTCTTTAAATGACGCTATCCCGAGAAGGACACATAAAGGCGAGCCGTAATGGCCACATCTTCGGCTGGCTCCTCCTGTTTTTTTTTTCGGTTATTTCTCTGAGTTTTTTTTTTTTTTTTAATTTTTACGTTGTGCTGACCTTCGTTCTTTATATGACGCTATCCCGAGAAGGACATATAAAGGCGAGCCGTAATGGCCTCATCTTCGGCAGACTCCTTCGGTTTTTTTTTCGGTTATTTCTCAGAGTTTTTTTTTCTTTACGTTGTGCTGACCTTCGTTCTTTAAATGACGCTATCCCGAGAAGGACACATAAAGGCGAGCCGTAATGGCCTCATCTTCGGCAGGCTCCTTCGGTTTTTTTTTTCAGTTATTTCTCTGAGTTTTTTTTTTTTATTTACGTTGTGCTGACCTTCGTTCTTTAAATGACGCTATCCCGAGAAGGACACATAAAGGCGAGCCGTAATGGCCTCATCTTCGGCAGGCTCCTCCGTTTTTTTTTTCGGTTATTTCTCTGAGTTTTTTTTTTTTTTTAATACGTTGTGCTGACCTTCGTTCTTTAAATGACGCTATCCCGAGAAGGACACATAAAGGCGAGCCGTAATGGCCTAATCTTCGGCAGGCTCCTCCGGTTTTTTTTTCGGTTATTTCTCGGAGTTTTTTTTTTTTTTTTTTTTAACGTTGTGCTGACCATCGTTCTTTAAATGACGCTATCCCGAGAAGGACACATAAAGGCGAGCTGTAATGGCCTCATCTTCGGCAGGCTCCTCCGGTATTTTTCGGTTTTTTCTCAGAGTTTTTTTTTTTTTTTTTTTTTTTTTTTTTTTTTTTTTTTTTTTTTTTTTTACGTTGTGCTAACCTTCGTTCTTTAAATGACGCTATCCCGAGAAGGACACATAAAGGCGAGCCGTAATGGCCTCATCTTCGGCAGGCTCCTCCGGTTTTTTTTTCGGTTATTTCTCTGAGTTTTTTTTTTTTTTTTTTTTAATACGTTGTGCTGACCTTCGTTCTTTAAATGACGCTATCCCGAGAAGGACACATAAAGGCGAGCTGTAATAGCCTCATCTTCAGCAGGCTCCTCCGGTTTTTTTTTCAGTTTTTTCTCAGAGTTTTTTTTTTTTTTTTTTTTTTTTTTTTTTTTTTTTTTACGTTTTGCTGACCTTCGTTCTTTAAATGACGCTATCCCGAGAGGGACACATAAAGGCGAGCCGTAATGGCCTCATCTTCGGCAGGCTCCTCCGGTTTTTTTTTTCGGTTATTTCTCAGAGTTTTTTTTTTCTTTACGTTGTGCTGACCTTCGTTCTTTAAATGACGCTATCCCGAGAAGGACACATAAAGGCGAGCCGTAATGGCCTCATCTTCGGCAGGCTCCTCCGGTTTTTTTTTTCGGTTATTTCTCTGAGTTTTTTTTTTTTTTTTTTTTTTTATATATATATATACGTTGTGCTGACCTTCGTTCTTTAAATGACGCTATCCCGAGAAGGACACATAAAGGCGAGCTGTAATGGACTCATCTTCGGCAGGCTCCTCCGATTTTTTTTTTGGTTTTTTCTCAGAGTATTTTTTTTTTTTTTTTATTTTACGTTGTGCTGACCTTCGTTCTTTAAATGACGCTATCCCGAGAAGGACACATAAAGGCGAGCCGTAATGGCCTCATCTTCGGCAGGCTCCTCCGGTTTTTTTTTCGGTTATTTCTCGGAGTTTTTTTTTTTTTTTTTAACGTTGTGCTGACCATCGTTCTTTAAATGACGCTATCCCGAGAAGGACACATAAAGGCGAGCCGTAATGGCCTCATCTTCGGCAGGCTCCTCCGGTTTTTTTTTTCGGTTATTTCTCAGAGTTTTTTTTTCTTTACGTTGTGCTGACCTTCGTTCTTTAAATGACGCTATCCCGAGAAGGACACATAAAGGCGAGCTGTAATGGCCTCATCTTCGGCAAGCTCCTCCGGTTTTTTTTCGGTTTTTTCTCAGAGTTTTTTTTTTTTTTTTTATTACGTTGTGCTGACCTTCGTTCTTTAAATGACGCTATCCCGAGAAGGACACATAAAGGCGAGCCGTAATGGCCTCATCTTCAGCAGGCTCCTCCGGTTTTTTTTTTCGGTTATTTCTCTGTGTTTTTTTTTTTTTTTTTTTTACGTTGTGCTGACCTTCGTTCTTTAAATGACGCTATCCCGAGAAGGACACATAAAGGCGAGCCGTAATGGCCACATCTTCGGCTGGCTCCTCCTGTTTTTTTTTTCGGTTATTTCTCTGAGTTTTTTTTTTTTTTTTTAATTTTTACGTTGTGCTGACCTTCGTTCTTTAAATGACGCTATCCCGAGAAGGACAAATAAAGGCGAGCCGTAATGGCCTCATCTTCGGCAGACTCCTTCGGTTTTTTTTTTCGGTTATTTCTCAGAGTTTTTTTTTTCTTTACGTTGTGCTGACCTTCGTTCTTTAAATGACGCTATCCCGAGAAGGACACATAAAGGCGAGCCGTAATGGCCTCATCTTCGGCAGGCTCCTTCGGTTTTTTTTTTCAGTTATTTCTCTGAGTTTTTTTTTTTTATTTACGTTGTGCTGACCTTCATTCTTTAAATGACGCTATCCCGAGAAGGACACATAAAGGCGAGCCGTAATGGCCTCATCTTCGGCAGGCTCCTCCGTTTTTTTTTTCGGTTATTTCTCTGAGTTTTTTTTTTTTTTTAATACGTTGTGCTGACCTTCGTTCTTTAAATGACGCTATCCCGAGAAGGACACATAAAGGCGAGCCGTAATGGCCTAATCTTCGGCAGGCTCCTCCGGTTTTTTTTTCGGTTATTTCTCGGAGTTTTTTTTTTTTTTTTTTTAACGTTGTGCTGACCTTCGTTCTTTAAATGACGCTATCCCGAGAAGGACACATAAAGGCGAGCCGTAATGGCCTCATCTTCGGCAGGCTCCTCCGTTTTTTTTTTCGGTTATTTCTCTGAGTTTTTTTTTTTTTTTTAATACGTTGTGCTGACCTTCGTTCTTTAAATGACGCTATCCCGAGAAGGACACATAAAGGCGAGCCGTAATGGCCTAATCTTCGGCAGGCTCCTCCGGTTTTTTTTTCGGTTATTTCTCGGAGTTTTTTTTTTTTTTTTTTTTTAACGTTGTGCTGACCATCGTTCTTTAAATGACGCTATCCCGAGAAGGACACATAAAGGCGAGCTGTAATGGCCTCATCTTCGGCAGGCTCCTCCGGTATTTTTCGGTTTTTTCTCAGAGTTTTTTTTTTTTTTTTTTTTTTTTTTTTTTTTTTTTTTTTTTTTTTTTTTTTTTTTACGTTGTGCTGACCTTCGTTCTTTAAATGACGCTATCCCGAGAAGGACACATAAAGGCGAGCTGTAATAGCCTCATCTTCAGCAGGCTCCTCCGGTTTTTTTTTCAGTTTTTTCTCAGAGTTTTTTTTTTTTTTTTTTTTTTTTTTTTTTTTTTTTTTTTTTTTTTTTTTTTACGTTTTGCTGACCTTCGTTCTTTAAATGACGCTATCCCGAGAGGGACACATAAAGGCGAGCCGTAATGGCCTCATCTTCGGCAGGCTCCTCCGGTTTTTTTTTTCGGTTATTTCTCAGAGTTTTTTTTTTCTTTACGTTGTGCTGACCTTCGTTCTTTAAATGACGCTATCCCGAGAAGGACACATAAAGGCGAGCCGTAATGGCCTCATCTTCGGCAGGCTCCTCCGGTTTTTTTTTTCGGTTATTTCTCTGAGTTTTTTTTTTTTTTTTTTTTTTAGATATATATATATACGTTGTGCTGACCTTCGTTCTTTAAATGACGCTATCCCGAGAAGGACACATAAAGGCGAGCTGTAATGGCCTCATCTTCGGCAGGCTCCTCCGATTTTTTTTTTGGTTTTTTCTCAGAGTATTTTTTTTTTTTTTATTTTACGTTGTGCTGACCTTCGTTCTTTAAATGACGCTATCCCGAGAAGGACACATAAAGGCGAGCCGTAATGGCCTCATCTTCGGCAGGCTCCTCCGGTTTTTTTTTCGGTTATTTCTCTGAGTTTTTTTTTTTTTTTTTTTTTTACGTTTTGCTGACCTTCGTTCTTTAAATGACGCTATCCCGAGAGGGACACATAAAGGCGAGCCGTAATGGCCTCATCTTCGGCAGGCTCCTCCGGTTTTTTTTTTCGGTTATTTCTCAGAGTTTTTTTTTTCTTTACGTTGTGCTGACCTTCGCTCTTTAAATGACGCTATCCCGAGAAGGACACATAAAGGCGAGCCGTCATGGCCTCATCTTCGGCAGGCTCCTCCGGTTTTTTTTTTCGGTTATTTCTCTGAGTTTTTTTTTTTTTTTTTATATATACGTTGTGCTGACCTTCGTTCTTTAAATGACGCTATCCCGAGAAGGACACATAAAGGCGAGCTGTAATGGCCTCATCTTCGGCAAGCTCCTCCGGTTTTTTTTTCGGTTTTTTCTCAGAGTTTTTTTTTTTTTTTTTTTTTTTTTTTATTACGTTGTGCTGACCTTCGTTCTTTAAATGACGCTATCCCGAGAAGGACACATAAAGGCGAGCCGTAATGGCCTCATCTTCAGCAGGCTCCTCCGGTTTTTTTTTTCGGTTATTTCTCTGTGTTTTTTTTTTTTTTTTTACGTTGTGCTGACCTTCGTTCTTTAAATGACGCTATCCCGAGAAGGACACATAAAGGCGAGCCGTAATGGCCACATCTTCGGCTGGCTCCTCCTGTTTTTTTTTTTCGGTTATTTCTCTGAGTTTTTTTTTTTTTTAATTTTTACGTTGTGCTGACCTTCGTTCTTTAAATGACGCTATCCCGAGAAGGACAAATAAAGGCGAGCCGTAATGGCCTCATCTTCGGCAGGCTCCTCTGGTTTTTTTTTTCGGTTATTTCTCAGAGTTTTTTTTTTCTTTACGTTGTGCTGACCTTCGTTCTTTAAATGACGCTATCCCGAGAAGGACACATAAAGGCGAGCCGTAATGGCCTCATCTTCGGCAGGCTCCTTCGGTTTTTTTTTTCAGTTATTTCTCTGAGTTTTTTTTTTTTATTTACGTTGTGCTGACCTTCGTTCTTTAAATGACGCTATCCCGAGAAGGACACATAAAGGCGAGCCGTAATGGCCTCATCTTCGGCAGGCTCCTCCGTTTTTTTTTCGGTTATTTCTCAGAGTTTTTTTTTTCTTTACGTTGTGCTGACCTTCGTTCTTTAAATGACGCTATCCCGAGAAGGACACATAAAGGCGAGCCGTAATGGCCTCATCTTCGGTAGGCTCCTCCGGTTTTTTTTTCGGTTATTTCTCTGAGTTTTTTTTTTTTTTTTTTTATATATACGTTGTGCTGACCTTCGTACTTTAAATGACGCTATCCCGAGGAGGACACATAAAGGCGAGCCGTAATGGCCTCATCTTCGGCAGGCTCCTCCGGTTATTTTTTTTCGGTTATTTCTCAGAGTTTTTTTTTTTCTTTACGTTGTGCTGACCTTCGTCCTTTAAATGACGCTATCCCCAGAAGGACACATAAAGGCGAGCCGTAATGGCCTCATCTTCGGCAGGCTCCTCCGGTTTTTTTTTTTTGGTAATTTCTCTGAGTTTTTTTTTTTTTTTTTTTTTTTTTTTTTTTACGTTGTGCTGACCATCGTTCTTTAAATGACGCTATCCCGAGAAGGACACCTAAAGGCGAGCCGTAATGGCCTCATCTTCGGCAGGCTCCTCCGGTTTTTTTTTTCGGTTATTTCTCTGAGTTTTTTTTTTTTTTTAATACGTTGTGCTGACCTTCGTTCTTTAAATGACGCTATCCCGAGAAGGACACATAAAGGCGAGCTGTAATAGCCTCATCTTCGGCAGGCTCCTCCGGTTTTTTTTTCAGTTTTTCCTCAGAGTTTTTTTTTTTTTTTTTTTTTACGTTTTGCTGACCTTCGTTCTTTAAATGACGCTATCCCGAGAAGGACACATAAAGGCGAGCCGTAATGGCCTCATCTTCGGCAGGCTCCTCCGGTTTTTTTTTTCGGTTATTTCTCAGAGTTTTTTTTTTTTCTTTACGTTGTGCTGACCTTCGTTCTTTAAATGACGCTATCCCGAGAAGGACACATAAAGGCGAGCCGTAATGGCC
>NC_142435.1:66935000-66937500 GCF_059453495.1 Arachis ipaensis
TTTTTTTTTTTTTTTTTTTTTTTTTTTTTTTTTTTTTTTTTACGTTGTGCTGACCTTCGTTCTTTAAATGACGCTATCCCGAGAAGGACACATAAAGGCGAGCTGTAATAGCCTCATCTTCAGCAGGCTCCTCCGGTTTTTTTTTCAGTTTTTTCTCAGAGTTTTTTTTTTTTTTTTTTTTTTTTTTTTTTTTTTTTTTTTTTTTTTTTTTTTTTTACGTTTTGCTGACCTTCGTTCTTTAAATGACGCTATCCCGAGAGGGACACATAAAGGCGAGCCGTAATGGCCTCATCTTCGGCAGGCTCCTCCGGTTTTTTTTTTCGGTTATTTCTCAGAGTTTTTTTTTTCTTTACGTTGTGCTGACCTTCGTTCTTTAAATGACGCTATCCCGAGAAGGACACATAAAGGCGAGCCGTAATGGCCTCATCTTCGGCAGGCTCCTCCGGTTTTTTTTTTCGGTTATTTCTCTGAGTTTTTTTTTTTTTTTTTTTTTTAGATATATATATATACGTTGTGCTGACCTTCGTTCTTTAAATGACGCTATCCCGAGAAGGACACATAAAGGCGAGCTGTAATGGCCTCATCTTCGGCAGGCTCCTCCGATTTTTTTTTTGGTTTTTTCTCAGAGTATTTTTTTTTTTTTTATTTTACGTTGTGCTGACCTTCGTTCTTTAAATGACGCTATCCCGAGAAGGACACATAAAGGCGAGCCGTAATGGCCTCATCTTCGGCAGGCTCCTCCGGTTTTTTTTTCGGTTATTTCTCTGAGTTTTTTTTTTTTTTTTTTTTTTACGTTTTGCTGACCTTCGTTCTTTAAATGACGCTATCCCGAGAGGGACACATAAAGGCGAGCCGTAATGGCCTCATCTTCGGCAGGCTCCTCCGGTTTTTTTTTTCGGTTATTTCTCAGAGTTTTTTTTTTCTTTACGTTGTGCTGACCTTCGCTCTTTAAATGACGCTATCCCGAGAAGGACACATAAAGGCGAGCCGTCATGGCCTCATCTTCGGCAGGCTCCTCCGGTTTTTTTTTTCGGTTATTTCTCTGAGTTTTTTTTTTTTTTTTTATATATACGTTGTGCTGACCTTCGTTCTTTAAATGACGCTATCCCGAGAAGGACACATAAAGGCGAGCTGTAATGGCCTCATCTTCGGCAAGCTCCTCCGGTTTTTTTTTCGGTTTTTTCTCAGAGTTTTTTTTTTTTTTTTTTTTTTTTTTTATTACGTTGTGCTGACCTTCGTTCTTTAAATGACGCTATCCCGAGAAGGACACATAAAGGCGAGCCGTAATGGCCTCATCTTCAGCAGGCTCCTCCGGTTTTTTTTTTCGGTTATTTCTCTGTGTTTTTTTTTTTTTTTTTACGTTGTGCTGACCTTCGTTCTTTAAATGACGCTATCCCGAGAAGGACACATAAAGGCGAGCCGTAATGGCCACATCTTCGGCTGGCTCCTCCTGTTTTTTTTTTTCGGTTATTTCTCTGAGTTTTTTTTTTTTTTAATTTTTACGTTGTGCTGACCTTCGTTCTTTAAATGACGCTATCCCGAGAAGGACAAATAAAGGCGAGCCGTAATGGCCTCATCTTCGGCAGGCTCCTCTGGTTTTTTTTTTCGGTTATTTCTCAGAGTTTTTTTTTTCTTTACGTTGTGCTGACCTTCGTTCTTTAAATGACGCTATCCCGAGAAGGACACATAAAGGCGAGCCGTAATGGCCTCATCTTCGGCAGGCTCCTTCGGTTTTTTTTTTCAGTTATTTCTCTGAGTTTTTTTTTTTTATTTACGTTGTGCTGACCTTCGTTCTTTAAATGACGCTATCCCGAGAAGGACACATAAAGGCGAGCCGTAATGGCCTCATCTTCGGCAGGCTCCTCCGTTTTTTTTTCGGTTATTTCTCAGAGTTTTTTTTTTCTTTACGTTGTGCTGACCTTCGTTCTTTAAATGACGCTATCCCGAGAAGGACACATAAAGGCGAGCCGTAATGGCCTCATCTTCGGTAGGCTCCTCCGGTTTTTTTTTCGGTTATTTCTCTGAGTTTTTTTTTTTTTTTTTTTATATATACGTTGTGCTGACCTTCGTACTTTAAATGACGCTATCCCGAGGAGGACACATAAAGGCGAGCCGTAATGGCCTCATCTTCGGCAGGCTCCTCCGGTTATTTTTTTTCGGTTATTTCTCAGAGTTTTTTTTTTTCTTTACGTTGTGCTGACCTTCGTCCTTTAAATGACGCTATCCCCAGAAGGACACATAAAGGCGAGCCGTAATGGCCTCATCTTCGGCAGGCTCCTCCGGTTTTTTTTTTTTGGTAATTTCTCTGAGTTTTTTTTTTTTTTTTTTTTTTTTTTTTTTTTACGTTGTGCTGACCATCGTTCTTTAAATGACGCTATCCCGAGAAGGACACCTAAAGGCGAGCCGTAATGGCCTCATCTTCGGCAGGCTCCTCCGGTTTTTTTTTTCGGTTATTTCTCTGAGTTTTTTTTTTTTTTTAATACGTTGTGCTGACCTTCGT